>NC_060130.1:90665181-90968211 GCF_021461395.2 Schistocerca americana
CAATTTGGGCGCAAAGGCAATAGGGCGATCATGCGAGCCAACTTTGTGCGCAAGCACAGCACCGATCCCGAAATCCGAAGCATCTACCATCAACAAAAGGGGTTTCTGGGGATCGAATGGCGTAAGGCAAGTATTAGAAAGCAACGCCGATTTCAACTGGCGAAAGGCGCGTTCGCATTCCGTCGTCCAGACGAACGGAACACCCTTACGACGTAAGCTATGAAGCGGAGCTGAAATGGAAGAGGCATTGCGCAGAAAGCGATGATAATAGTGAATTTTACCGAACACACTCTGTAGCTGCGTCACATTCTGTGGCGAAGGCAATTCTTGTATGGCACGGAGGTGCTCTGGACTCGGATGTATGCCTTGGGCATTGATGACATGTCCCAGGTATGGTAAGTCACGAGCAAAAAACACACATTTGTCCTTCCGCAAGCGAAGACCATTTTGGCGCAATACCTCAAATAATGTTCGTAGGTGTGCTAAATGCTCGTCTGCTGTCTTTCCGGAGATCACTATATCGTCCAGATAGTTCGCAGCAGTAGGGACCGACGCACAAACAGTTTGTAAATATTGCTGAAACAATGCAGGGGCGGATGCACACCCGAATGGCAGTCTTTTGAAGTGGTACAAACCAAGATGCGTGTTAACCACTAAGACGCGCTGGGATTCGGCGTCCACTGGGATTTGCAAGTACGCATCTGCTAGGTCCAACTTCGAAAAGTATTTACCCGGGCACAGTTTATCAAAAAATCTTCCGGGCGGGGTAAGGGAAAAGTTGCAATCACGAGTTGTGGATTCACTGTTGCCTTGAAGTCCACACAAAGTCTCAGTTTTCCGGAAGGTTTTGGCAAAATTACTAAGGGTGAGGCCCAGAGAGAAGCTTGCACACGTTCAATTACACCTTGTGATTCTAAATCGTTTAACGTTCTTGCTACCTCATCACGCAATGCGTGAGGAACATTGCGCGTTCTGAAAAATTATGGTTGCGCGTTGACTTTCAGTTCCAAATGTGCTTCATAATCCTTAGCGCAACCAAGGCCCGGTGCAAAAATGTCTGTAAATTCTTCACATAGACTAGAAACACTGTCTGAAGGCACAGTCTGATTCACTGATAGGACCTGATTTACGATAGACATGTTAAACAATTGAAATAAATCTAAACCAAACAAGTTCACTGCAGTAGAAGAACGAAGAACGTAAAATGATACAAGTTTTGTTTGTCCCTTATATGTTGCAAGAGGAGTGCACTGTCCTAACACAGGGATCTGCTGTCCTGAATATGTAGTGAGCGTAACAGTTGCGGCACGCAACGGAGGTTTGCCCAGTTGTTTGTACGTGTCATGATTGAGCAATGAAACTGCAGCTCCGGTATCGAGCTGGAATGGTATTATCTTGCCATTAAAGTCCAAATCTACAAAAAGTTTATTGTCCTGCTGACGACAAGAGCGACCGTCTCGTGCAATTTGAACTGAGACAGGTACAGCATCACTTGCTAATTGACGTGATTTCCGGCGACGTCGACGCACACTTTTTGTGGGACGAACACAGTCACTGTTGGAGACAGTGGCACTGGACGAAGTGGAATTAACTACATGAATGTCCATGGGCGAAGGTTCACGAGCCTGAGTATTCTTGGTTCGATTCCGGCGCAAAGCAAAGGGCCGGGAAGGATTATGATTGTCTGATCTGAGCTTTTTCTGGCAAACACTTTGAACATGTCCTTTCTTATTACAGTAAAAGCAAATAGCTTGGCGTGACAGGCAATTTTCACGCGAATGTCTAGTAGCACACCGCGGGCATGATTTCACTGCATTTGTGTGCTGGCGCGGCACACCTGGGTTAGAGCGTGGCGGCAGCTGCGTGGACGTGCGCGAAGGCAGTTTACCGGGCCGCGCAGCGCGCCCGGCGGGCCGGTTAATGTTACACACGGCTGGCGAAGTTGCAAATGATTCCTGAGCAAAGTCAAGCGTGTCTTGTCTATCCAATATGTCTATCACTTGTTGAAGGGAGGGATTGACGAGTTTCAAAATCTGTTCCCGTATACGAACATCAGAAACGTTCTGTGCTATTGCATCACGTACCATTGTATCTGAATAAGGGAGTCCACATTCACACTCAAAAGCACAATCCCTTGTAAGGCCTTGCAATGTTGCAACCCACTCCCTATTAGTTTGACCGGCCGTACGTTTTGTACGAAAGAACGTATACCTTTTTGCAACTACATTTACTGTTTCTTTGAAATAGGCGTCCAATGCCGACAAAATTTCTTCGTAGGACAGAGTCGCGACGTCGCGTCAGGAAAATAATTTCACTATCACACGGTACGTTTGCACCCCTACACACGACAATAAATGAGGCTGCCGCTCGTTACCTTGAATTCTGTAGGCGGCGAGATGAAATCCAAACTGGCGTGACCACTCAGTCCATGTCTCTTGCGCCGCGTCAAAACTGCGAAACGGCGGTGCAACTGCATGTTGTGGCTGCGGTAGCGGTGAAGCGGCGGCTGCCACACCATTTTGCAGTGCACGTTGACCCTGGACGAGCTGTCCCAGGGCATCCAATAACGCCTGCGTCTGCTGATTCTGCAAGCGATAAAATTCGGACAGTACATCTGGCGAAGCCATGACACAAGTAAATGTAAGCAAGTAGAAAGAACAAGACCCTTTCCGTTGACTCGTCGCCAACTGTTGTGGCGTAAGAAGACAGCTACGCCACACTGAAGTAGCCGAAAGGCACGCGTAATCTCACGTAGGCTAGATAGAGGTCTGAAACAGGATACGTAATGAATGGTAGCAAGAAAAGTACGTAGCTGCTTTAATAGGTGGTGGTGGTGGTTAGTGTTTAACGTCCCGTCGACAACGAGGTCATTAGAGACGGAGCGCAAGCTCGGGTTAGGGAAGGATTGGGAAGGAAATCGGCCGTGCCCTTTCAAAGGAACCATCCCGGCAGTTGCCTGAAACGATTTAGGGAAATCACGGAAAACCTAAATCAGGATGGCTGGAGACGGGATTGAACCGTCGTCCTCCTGAATGCGAGTCCAGTGTGCTAACCACTGCGCCACCTCGCTCGGTAGCTGCTTTAATACTTAACTTTTAATCCTTCATGTGAATACAGCATTCCTTGATGATACAAGTGAGACTCTATCTTAAAATGGTTAATGGCGCCTTGCTAGGTCGTAGCCATTGACTTAGCTGAAGGCTATTCTGTCTGTCTCTCGGCAAATGAGAGAAAGGCTTCGTCAGTGTAGTCGCTAGCAAAGTCGTCGTACAACTGGGGCGAGTGCTATTCCGTATCTCGAGACCTGCCTTGTGGTGGCGCTCGGTCTGCGATCACACAGTGGCGACACGCGGGTCCGACATGTACTAGTGGACCGCGGCCGAATTAAAGCTACTACCTAGCAAGTGTGGTGTCTGGTGGTGACACCACAGTAACTGTTGTAGTTTGCAGATTATTCATGAAACAGGGATGCCTTTTACATTTCCGACAGAGGAATACGTCGATATGGTGTTTATTTATGGAAAATGTGATGGTAATGTTACGGCTGCAATTAATGAGTATCGTGTCCATTATCCAACTCAGAGGATTCCGAATGCACGGACCATCAGCGGAGTATTTCGAATGTTACGGGAGACAGGCTGTCTACCTAGCGTTCATAATCAGTACGAGCGCTCGATACGTGAAGACGATGATGAGTATATTATGGGTGCTGTTCAATGTACGTGGGTACCAGTACACGACGTATCACTCAACGATTAGGCAATTCAAAATCTAAGGTATGGCGTACACTGAAGTTCAATCATCTGTAGCCTTCATTGATCGATTGATTGAGAGGGGTTATGGGACCAAAAGGCGAGGTCAGCAGTCCCATGATTCCGAAGTTAGTCACAGAAGAAAGAGGGTCCGCTAAAAGTGGACGGATCCAGTATGGGAAGTCAAATTATAAAATAATGAACATTAAATACACACCGTAAAGGCATAAAAAGGTGAGACCAAATCTAAGAACAGGGAAAAAGTGGGCGGTCATGGGGTCACAGAGCGAGAAGACTGTAAAAGAAGTCCCAACCACAACCAAGCTACCCCTGCTCCAAGACTAAAGTAGAACCTTATATCTGGAACTAAAAACCACTTTCACGGAGGAAACTGAGGACCAGTTCAACCATCAGTGGATCGTCTTTAGGTGGCGAATGTGGGGCAGCCATGTCGGCTTGTTATCAAAAATAAGGCCCAAGAAACGGGATGTGCTACAACATGGAGTAGCTGGTCGCCTAAATAAGGTTCTGGATCGGCGTGTACTGTAGGCCGAGGACAAAAATGCATAACTCGCGTTTTGGAGGGAGAAAACTGGAAGCCATGGGAGGTGGCCCACGCAGAGGCCCGTCGAATGGCGCCTTGGAACCGGCACCCAGTAGCAGCTGCACCAGATGCAAAAATCGTTGACGAACAATGCTGGGGTAACCAGAGGCCCAACAGAGGTCATGAGCCCATTGATGGCAATGAGGAAAAGTGTGACACTTAACATAGAACCCTGTGGGCTACCGTTCTCCTGAATCTGAGCGGCGCTGAGTAAAGTGGCAACTCGAACCTGGAAGAGCAGGCGAGATAAAACTCGCGTGTAAAAATCGGAATGGACCACGGAAGCTCCAATCGTGGAGGGTAACTAAAATGTGATGGCGGCAAGCCATGTCGTATGCCTTATTTAAGTGAAAGAAGACTGCAACAAGGTGCTGGTAGTGAGCAAAAGCCTGTCGGATGGCTGGTTCCAATCAGAGTAAATGGTTAGTTGGAGAGCGGCCTGTCCAGAAGCCACACTTATACGGGTACAAAAGGCCCCAAGATTCGATTACCCAACATAATCTGAAGCTGATCAACCTCTCAGGCAGTTTATAAACTACATTCGTGAGGCTAATTGGGCGGTAATTGTCGAGAGACGCTCGGTTCTTCCTGGGCTTTAGGATGGGGAACTGTACTGTTTCGCCATTGTGACGGAAAAGCACCCGCGAGCCAAATGCGGTTGAAACCCTGAGGAGATGTTGCCTCTGGGGAACGTCCAAATGTTGGATCAGCTGGTTGTGGATGGAATCCGGGCCTAGGGCTGTGTCTCGGGAAGAGGTAAGAGCCTGCCACAATTCCCATTCAGTGAAGGGTGCATTATAAGGCTCAGCGCAGTGTGGGATGAAACACGGGGGGGTCTGTTCAACTCTGCATTTCTGCCAGAGAAAGGTAGTAGAATAGGAAGAAAGTTGAAAGTTGTGGTAAGGTCTTATGGGACCAAACTGCTGAGGTCATTGGTCCCTAAGCCTATACTCTACTTAATCTAACTTAAACTAACTTACGCTAAGATCAACACAAACACCCATGCCCGAGGCACGTCTCGAACCTCCGATGGGGGGAGCCGCACGGATCGTGATAAGGCGCCTTAAACCTCGCGGCTATCCCTCGCAGCGGAATAGGAAGAGGACGCCAGTGCCGTCGCAGAGTATGCCGCGAGGTGTTCCGTGAGGACCAATGGATTGGTGTGCTGAGCAGCTTGGAGATTAAGACATTGGCAGCCAAGAAGGCTACGGAGCTTGGACCAAACCTGTGATGGATAGGGAGGAAACAGCGCGCCAGCATTCCCTTTTACTCTGCTTTGTAAGGTAACGAGTCTTAGCATGGAGACGCTTAAAAGCGTTGGTTGGTCTGTGAAGGGTGTCACTTAAATCGCTGCAGCACCCTTTGGCAGTCCTGGACATCGACGGCGTCATCCTTGGTCCACCACAGTACCGGTCGACGACGAGGGTGACCTGTGGATAGGGGGACAGCAGTGCCAGCATCATGAATAGTTGCAGAGACGCCTTGTACGACTACATCAATGGAATTCGAGAGGGAGGTGTCGAAGGGCACAGTAGACGTATATAAAAGTCAATTGACTCTGCAGAATGACCAATGTGGGGCCTTGTGTGCTTGGCGGCAGCAGGTTAACGATAGAATCACCGAAAACTCACTGTCACAAAGGTCATCATGGGAAGCCACTAAGGGAGGGGAGGAGGTCGTGAGATCAATAGCATAGAAGGTGCCATGAGCGGCACTGAGGTGGGTAGGAGAACCTTCATTGAGAAGACACAAATCAAGGTCTGTGATAAGTCAGTCAGTTAGGAGATCACTACCCGTTGAAGTGACACTCCCCCTCAGTGGGTCTTGAGCTTTGAAGTCCCCAAGGAGAAGAAACGGGGACGGGAGCTGTTGGATTAAGGTAGACAGTTCAGTGTGAGGAAGTAGCCTACCTGGAGGGAGGTAGACTGCAAATGGAGATTGCCAGAGTTGCTTGCACTCGAGCCACTGTCACTTCCAAGTTGGTACGTAGGGGGATCCAGTCACTAACGACCTCAGAGTGAACCAAAGTGCAGACCCCACCAGATGCTACCCCAAGGCTGGCACGGTTCCAACAGAATGCCCGATAATCACGAAATGTTGGACAGTGGTCGTCATGGAAATGTGTTTCTTGAAGAACAAGACAGAACACAGAATAGGAAGAGACAAGATGTTGAATTTCCGATAGGTAACGATAGTATCTGTTGCAGTTCCACTGGACGATCGTGTGTGGAGAGTCCAAGTTAGACACAAAGAAGCCGAGAGGAGGTTGTCACTCGAACAGTAGTCGTCACCGACGAGGATGAGGTGACATCCATAAATGAAATGTCAGACTCAAGTTGCGAGTTGGAGATGGCTCCTCCTGGCGCACCAGGGGTGTCTTGTCTTGGGATTTATGTTTCTTCTTCTTCTTCTACTTCAGCGGTGGAGGAGGCAGGGTGCAGAGGGAGAACAGGCATCTGCAAGATCTGGAATCGAAAGAGAGCAGGCGACCTTGGGGCGCAGAGATGGTGCTTCTCGTGACCGAGTGGTGGTAGGAGTCTTCCAGCCTGAGAGACGCCGGAGAGATGTGTCCCAGGAGGGAGCCCGATCACCGAAAGGTGCCGAAGGCGGTGGTCACTTCTTCGGCCAGGGAGGGGGAGCGGCTCCTGGATGGAGGTTCGTGGAAACTGAAGGGGATGGGAGGGAGAGGGGGACGGGGCTGGGGTAAGGAAGAGGTAGGAGGAAGAAATGAAATAGCAGAGGCAAACGTTAAGGATAGTGACACTGGTTGGAGTCTCTCATACTTTTGGCGAGCCTCAGCATAATACAGGCGATCTATGGACTTGTATTCGTGTACTCCAGCAGTTTAACTTGGAATCCAAACTGTGTGTCATCCCTCACGAATCTTCACATGTTCGAGAGGTGAAAGCTACGCTTAAGGCAGACAGAGAAAATCTATGAACAGAGTAGGAGTCGATCCCGCTACCTTTCGTTTTCCAGGCACTTGCTTTACCACTTTTTTTTTGTTTTATTATCACCGTGACTTGGTACTATCATGAAACTTCAGTAGACCATAGTCAAATCATCATGTAATATAAGCTGCAAATGGAAAACAAAATTAATTATGATAAAATAATAATAGAAGGAGAAAGGAAAAAAACCGAGAACATAGCCGAAAAACCATCACCTAACTCTCATGATATATATAAACAATTTTTTAGTTTATATTTTTAGTTTTTTGTTGAATGTTTATTTATTATATATATATTAGTTTTTAAATAGAATCTAATAGCAGAAACACAAACGAATCAGATTATATTCTAAATAGCAAACAAAAAAAAATTCCAATATGATTTCAAGGAGTGTATACGTTCATGTGTATACATACATCCATTCACATTGTACAGTAGAACTCGAGCGACACTGAGTCACAACACTAAACAAAACGAGCAGGTAAACTGGGAGAGAACAAGGCGAAGCAAATCAGATGGGAAACATACATAACAAGAAAAGCACCTATCATCAGAAAAATGAAATTAACCAACTCTTTGCTGACGGAAAACAAGATTCAACATGTTGGCGAAGAGGTCTCGATATGGAGGCATTCGCAAGCATGTCCAATAGGCCGTGATCATGTACTGCATGAAGTTCATGTGATCTTCCCCCTCGCATTCTACAACATAATGAACGAAGTTTCCCAGTAATCACATAGCGGTATGGGTTTTCGACCGTGGAAAGAAGGAAGAATCTGGACGCAATATGATGCCCGTAAAGTCTTAGAAGATCGAGTAAGGAAGGCCAATTGCGTCCTAATCCAAGACCAATTTGCCATATGGCCTCCACAAGTAAAGCGATGTCGAATCGTATCTGTAGCCGTACAACGACTACGTAAATCCGTGTCGCTAAGACCGATACGGAAAAGTCGCTCGTTCGTTGGAATCAAGTTACTGACTATCTTATACCAAGAGGACGCGACGCGCATCGGCAAAATTGGAAGACCGATATTGTACCAAACTGTCGCCCAGTTTGTTTGCGGCGATCCTCTTTCAACGACGTTCGGACAAGGAACTGCTTTCCAACGAGTCTGTAGGAATTTCATTGTGAGGACGGGTCTCCATAAAACGTCAGTCACTAAATAGCTAACCGCAAGATAGAAACACGAATGTGTTTTAACTTATAATTTATGCGACCAACATCAATAGGGGGTTCAAAACTAGCAGGACGGACACAGAGAAATAAACATGAATGTGAGGGTTTCTTGTGTTATCAAAACAGTACGTCGCACATATAGCATCTGCGTCTTCCTTCGTATGTCAGCCAGGCCCAACTCTCCAAAGGAACGAGGCTTCATGACCACCTCATACCGTAAGCGAAAGATATGGCTTTTCCATAAGAAACGACCAGACAGCTGCTGTAGTTTCTTCGCCATCACCGAGGGAAGCGGATAAACTTGGGCCACGTAATAGCCTTTGCCTAAGACAAATGTATCAAGTCTTCGGACTTTATGGAGCAGAGTAATTGGTTGGATGCTTTAAAAGACGGGGAGGGGGGGGGGAGCGAAGGGGCCAAACAGCGAGGTCATCGGTCCCTTGTTCCCGGTAAAATAACTGCACAAGGGAAAGAAGAAAAGAAAGGAGACATACAGCACCATAACAGGAGAAAGGAAGAACCGGAGGAACGACAGAAGGACGACCAACACTACTATGGGCAAAATAGGAAAATAAAACCACAGATAGAAGCAAGAAACAGATAGAAGGGGTAAAAACAAGACAGCAGATGACCGTGGCTGGCCACTATGAGAATAAAAAGGAAAAGACAGCCTCTCTGCAACACATTAAAACATCCGCCCTAAAAGCATTAGAGTGGAGAACACAAAGTGATAAAGGACATGTGCTAAAATTTATACAGAATGATAAAACCCACTGTCACATATAAAATGTAAAACTAAATTAGCCGGTGAGGCCTTGTCAGCGACAGTTAATGGTAACGAGTTTGGTAACTGAAAAATCCGTCCGAGGGCAGCCAAAGAAGGACAACTCACCAAGATATGGGCCACTGTCAGCCGGTCGCCGCACCGACACTGAGGTGGGTCATCACGGCGCAGGAGGTGGCCGTGTGTCACACAATAATGGCCAATGCGGAGCCGGCAGAGAATCACAGGGTCCCTGTGAGAGACTTGCATGGAGGACTGCCACACATTCGTAGTCTCCTTAATGGCACGAAGTTTGTTGTGAGTGCTGAGGTTATGCCATTTCGTCTCCCAAAGCCACAAAACCTTGCAGCGTAGTACTGAACTCAGGTCAGTAGCAGAGAAGCCGATCTCCATAAGCGGTTTCTGCGTAGCCTGTTTGGCCAGCCTGTCGGCAAATTCGTTGCCTGGGATTTCGACGTGACCTGGAGTCCAAACAAACACCACGGAACGACTGGCCGGTCCAGGGCATAGATGGACTCCTGGATGGTCGCTACCAAAGGATGACAAGGGTAGCACAGGTCCATAGCTTGCGGGCTGCTCAAGGAGTCAGTACACAGAAGAAACGACTCCCCAGGGCATGAACGGATGTGCTCAATAGCACGAGATATAGCCACCAGCTCAGCAGTGAAAACACTGCAGCCATCGGACAAGGAATGTTGTTCCATATGTCTTCCATGGATACACACGAAGCCAACGTGAGCATCAGCCATCGAGCCATCGGTGGAAACCACTTTGTGGCCTCAGTACATGTGAAGAATCGAAAGGAAGTGGCAGTAGAGAGGCGCAGGGTTGACTGAGTCCTTAGGGCCATGTGGAAGGTCCAGGCAAAGCTGCAGCCTGGGTGTACAGCATAGAGGTGTACGTGAATGGACCTCAAGTATAGGTGGACTCCAGTTTGCAAAGAAGGGACACGAACTGCAATTGGAATCCCTGACCTGGGCTGCCGATGAGGGAGATGAACCGCCGTGGGTGGGAGAAGGAGATGGTGATTCGGATGCGCAGGAGAACTAAGAATGTGTGCAACCTAACTGGCCAGCAACTGTACACGCCTAACCTGCAATGAAGGGACTCCGGCCTCCACAAGGACGCTGGTCACTGGACTCGTCCTAAAAGCTCCTGTCGCTAGACAAACACCACAGTGGTGCACTGAGTCGAGTAAACAAAACGCTGTGGGTGTCGCCGAACCATAAACCAGACTCCTATAGTCAAGGCGCGATTGAACAAGGGCCCTATAGAGCTCCAGCAGCGTAGAGCGATCTGCACCCCAGTTGGTGCTGCTCAGGCAGCGGAGGGCATTGAGGTGCTGCCAGCCAGCACTTCCACTTTAGCCCACTTCCACTTAAAGCCCATCTGGGCTGGCGTCTGTGGGCCTGAAGCCAGGGCAGTGACAGGGAGATGGGGAAGTGGTCATTACGACACATTGATAAATCAATGACCGAGTAACTATCATGTAGCCACACTGAAATGTGTTGCGGCCCCGGTATTTAAGAGGCAGAGGTCGAACTGAGACATTAAAGTTTCGACATCTCTGCCTCAGGCCGTAAGCACGGTACCACCCCACAAGGGGTAATGGGCATCAAAATCTCCCAAAAGTAGGAAAAGTTTAGGGAGTTGGTCAATCAGTGCAGTTAATACATTCAGGGATACTGCACCATCTGGAGGAAGATCTACATTGCAGACAGTTATTTCCTGCATTGCCCTTATTCTGACAGCCAGAGCTTCAAAAGGGGTTTGAAGGGGGCACAGGTTCACTATAGACTGAGTTTAAGACAGAAACACAAACTCCAATTGACAATCGATCATAGTCGCTACAGTTCTTATAGTATCTCTTATAGCCATGGAGGGCAGGGGTCCACATTGCCAGAAACCAGGTTTCCTGGAGGGCAATGCAGAAAGCAGGTGTATAGCTTAACAGTAGCCACAGCTTAGCCAGGCAGTGAAAAAAACCGCCGCAATTCCACTGGAGGATGACGTCATCATGAGACTGGGAAGGCATGGAACATTCAGTGAGGCAGTTTACACCTCAGGGTCACCTGCTGCCACCGACGTTTTGCCTGAGCAGTCTATATTCATTGTGTCTGAGGGTCTGGAAAGATCTAGGTCCTCAGCGGACGCCAGAATCTCCACCTCCTCCACAGACACAGAGCTTGTAGGTAGCGGTGGTGTGGGTGCCACTGCAGTTCCCTTGGTCTGAGGGATCTTCTTTTTGGATTTCTCTCGCTGCTCCTTGAGTTTCCCCAGCTGGGAGGTCTTCACTGATTCAGTCTCTGTGACTGAGGATGAGCGTGAAGCCCTATGACCAGCTGCTTTTGGGCTCTTCAGCCACTGGTGGATGTCATCTTTCCCACTAGCAGAAACCTGGGAAGGGAGTGACCCAAGGGACGCCTTCCTAGCGAGAGGAGCCCAAGAAGACTTATGCTTCTCTGGCTCAGAAGTGGAGACGATTGTTGAAGGTATGTTGCTCCCAAAGTATGTGGTGCGAGTGCAACAGGGAGGGAAGTGCCCCCCCCCCCTCACAGTCAAGGGGGCAGGTGTAGTCTTCTGGTTCTGAGAGGCGACAGGAATGTGAGGAACTGATGGAGCGACAACTGTTCTCGTTGCTGCGGCGTAAGAGGAGTTTGTAGTCACAGGATGTAGGCGTTCAAATTTCCTTTTAGCCTCAGTGTAGGGCAGTCAGTCCAGGGTCTTATATTCCATGATTTTCCTCTCTTTTTGTAAAATCCTGCAGCCTGGCGAGCAAGGTGAATGATGCTCTCTGCAGTTGACACAGATGGAAGGCAGGGCACATGGATCATTGGGATGTGATGGACGTCCACAATCTCACCATGTGGCGCTGTAAGTACAGCGGGAAGACATATGGCTGAACTTCTAGCACTTAAAGCACCGCATGGGGGGAGGGATATATGGCTTGACGTCACAGGGGTAGACCATCACCTTGACCTTCTCGGGCAATGTGTCACCCTCGAAGGCCAAGACGAAGGCACCGGTGGCAACCTGATTATCCCTTGGACCCCGATGGACGCACTGGACGAAATGAACACCTCGCCACTCTAAATTGGCGTGCAGCTCATCGTCAGACTGCAAAAGAAGGTCCCTGCGGAATATCATCGCCTAGACCATATTTAAGCTCTTGTGGGGCGTGATGGTAACAGAAACATCCCCCAACTTGTCACAAGAGAGTAACGCCTGTGACTGGGCAGAGGATGCTCTTTTTATCAAGACTGACCCAGAGCGCATTTTGGACAAGCCCTCCACGTCCCCAAAAACTTGTCCTCGTAATGCTCCACAAAAAACTGAGGCTTCATGGACACGAACATACGAGGTACCGAGGCGAATAAGCTTCACTGCCATCCTTAGCCCATTGTTCCTCGCATGGTGTGGCCAGGGAGGGGAACGATATGAGGTTATATGTCTTAGCATTGAAGTTAGACTTTTCCCGCTTAGAGACTGCTGGCGGCGGATCACCAGCAAGAGATGACGTAGTACGCTTCAAGTCGTGTCATCCGCCATGATGCCACGCACTCCGACAAGGGGCCCTCCCCACGGACGCCACAGAGCCGCAGCAAAGTCCACCTGGCAGGATGGCAATTGCCGGGAGACCCGATGTCCCAGGGTGACGAGCATCTAATCCTTGGGATACGTGGGGATTTACGGCGCAGACATTAGCAGAGTGATCCCTGTGTAGTCAGGGGACTACAACCAACAGTGTATATGGCGGCCCCACCACAACGGACTGGCTACCGTGCTGGATATGAGGCGCAAAGAATTCCATGGTCATCGTCGGCGCAGAAAATGGCACTGCATAGTGGATGGAGGAAAACCCACCCAGGAAGGTGTCCTTGCTCAAGAGATGGAGGATGAGCAGGTCTGAAGATCTCAATGCGGGTCTGAAGATCTCAATGCACGATGGACACCATGCACCTTGTAAGGCGCCCTTCCCCAACTGGCTCGTTCCTCGGGAAAATTTTGAAAAATGCAGGGCAAACCCTACAGTGGACCATCACATAAAGGTCGAAAGGTGTGAGACTCCTTTTAGTCGCCTCTTACGACAGGCAGGAATACCTTGGGCTTATTCTAACCCACGGGCACGCAGGGAGGAGGGTGGTGGGGTGGGGGCGGGGGGCTGGAGCAGAGTAATAGAACGCCTTTCATGTTCTTGTATCGCTCCCTGTATTTTTTCCGTAACAGACTTCCAGTTGAGCATCGCCATCTTGAGTGGACAACGATCAATGATGATACCGAGAGACATATGCCGATCCACCATAGTAGTCCATGGAACAACGGCACCATCAAAAACTCGCAAAGTAAGAAGCTTACATTTACCTTCATTAAGTAGAGCAACCGAACTACGACAATAATCGTCGATGGCAGCCATTAGTCGAGGCATCTCTGCAGAATTGTGGAGTAGAACCATCACGTCATCCGCGTATGCACGAACAGCGTCCAACCTTTCAGCTGGGATGCCAGCATCCGAAGTAGAGGCTCCAGAGACAACACAAATAAAGTCAATGACAGCAGGCTTCCTTGAGGCATTCCCCGACGGATATTTATCGGGCGCGTCAGTTGGCCATTAACAACTCCCGAAGCTGAAATACCCGTAAAGAGATTTGAGAGCACTCGCCGTGTGTCAACAGCAAAACCAACTGCCTCCAGAATCCGGAGAAAAAAGTCGTGGTTAACACGATCAAATGCCTTATCAGAGTCTAGGAAAGCAAGGGCACAAGGGACGGACGTGACAGCAGTAACCGAAACACGTCACGATAGTCAACTACAGGAGTAAGAATGGTACGACCAGGTACGCAGCTTTGATGTTTGGTAACAGTCATTCCCATCAGAGCCGACATCCTACTATTAACTGCCCTCGCCACTGTTTATAATCAAAGTTTAAAAAGTAATTGGGCGAAAGCTATCAGGAGCAGCTGTTCCAGGGCGTTTCGGGATTAAATCAGTTTTTCCCACTTTGAACGAGGTCGGTACCACTCTACCCTGTAACACTTCGTTCAAAAGAGTCGTAAAGGTAGCACTCAACAGAAGCCCAAAGCGCACGTAAAATTCCTTGGGAAGTCCATCCAGTCCCGGAGACTTTTGAGAAGGCGATCCCACAATAAGTTTGTAAACTTCCTCAGGCTGAAACGCAGCTAATAGCGTTTCATTATGCTCAGGCGTAATTGTCGTATCCAAAATGCTGGCTAGTGAGTGGCAAGGGTTGCACTGAACTCATCGACGTCGTAGATGTCTGCACAGTAT
This sequence comes from Schistocerca americana, assembly GCF_021461395.2. Classification (NCBI taxonomy): domain Eukaryota; kingdom Metazoa; phylum Arthropoda; class Insecta; order Orthoptera; family Acrididae; genus Schistocerca; species Schistocerca americana. Next base: position 90,679,736 of record NC_060130.1, read on the forward strand.
TGGTGAAAGACACGCACCATATCAGCTTGCTCCGATGCGATGCGTTCATTATTTGTCGTGAGAGAATGTATACAAGCTCGTCGGCGTCGGGTCTGATGCCGAAGCAAATGATATAAGGCAGTCAGTTCTTCCGTCACCAATGATCTCGGTTTGGATCGCATTTTCAACCCTTCCATTTGTATTCTTTTCAACGTCAACAATTTTGCCTTTACACGCCTAACTACCGCGATTCGCAGAGGAGCGTGATCCGCAGCATCATAAAGCTCACGCAGGATGGAATAGTAATATTCGTAAGTTCTCCGAAAGTCTCACGCTTTGGCGGCACAAAAAGGCATCAGAGTTTGCCTGAGCCTCGGTTTGCCAGCTGTGTCCACCGGTCAAGGATAGAGGAGTGCTTCCCAGTTAGAGTGCGCTCCCGCACGGCTCGCATCACGTCGTCGACAGAGGGGTCAGCTAGGTGAGCGACGTTTAACATCCACGGAGTGCCAAACAATTTAACTGGTTGCCGTTCTCGATTGAGGGAGATAGTCACAGCACAGTGATCCGTAAACGAAGCTTCGATACCTTCAACATTAAGAATGCAATCGCGCAGGCAGTCTGACCTGTCTAACTGGCTACCAGAAGTCGCAGTAAAGTGAGTAAATTTAATTAACGTCGGGTATTTGCATATCCAGACGTCTTTCAGGCGTAAGGAGCGGACCAATTCATGTAATTCGCGAGAGAAATTAAAATTTGGAGATTGATCTGTAGGACGAAATACACAGCTAAAATCACCTCCCTACAGAATACTCGGAGGACTCTTACGCAACAAATAAACACTATCCTCCCTATAAAAACGCAAACGATCCACTGCACGACCAGTGCCAGAAGGAGGATATAAAATAACCGAGGTAATATTAAAAAGCTGACAACCTATGTCCCTGCCAGAATAAAATGTTTCCACCTCAGCGATAGGAATGCCTTCGCGAAAGAATAAGGCGGTCCCCGCAGAATATTGGGTGCTACATTACAGATCACTCGAAAACCACGTAAGGGGAAATGCCTAAATAACACCTCCTGTAAGAAGACTATGTCTGCACATGAACCATAAATGAACTGACGCAGCGAAGCCAATCCCAATTCTGATTCCACAAGATTAAAGTTTAAGGAAAGGAACGTGTAGGCTTCGGTCATTGGTCACAGCTGTACAGGGATGTACGGAACGTCTGAGCAGAATTAGGCAGACAGCTGAGAGTCAAGGTCCATTGCGGAATCAACAGGGGAATCTGACATCGGAGGACCAGAACCCACGTCATCGCAACATTTTTTCTTAGATTTCTTACGTGCCACCGCAAGACCAGATTGTATACGCTGTTTCTGTCGGATACGTGGCATGGCGGCCTCTGCAGACGGAGGTGTGGGAGGCGTCATAGGCACAGCTTCCTGCCCCTCAGAATTAGGGTCATATAATGTAGTCCCAGTCACTAAAACGGAAGCATTCTGTGGAATTGCCAATGCAACAGGTGGTACTTGGTCGCTAATTTTATTCTCCTCGGGGGTAACTATAGTCGACAAATTCAGGAAACCGTCGGTGGCTGAAGACGAAGGAGCAGGAAGACATTGCATCGGCTCAGACTGTAACGGCGGACATGAAGACGAAGGGGGGGACTCCGCTCCCTCTCCACACACAGCTCAGAAGGAGCCACTTGGCGAGCAGGAGGGATGCTGGAGATAACTTCCTCGCCACTCACTGTATCACGGACGGGAGGTATCGCAGCATCGAGAGGAGCAGGGGACACCATCGAGTAGGTCGGCACGGCCAGATCCTCACTATCACCATCCTCAGTGCGACGTGTCTTGTTTGTCACTGCGACAGTTTCTATCCTGTGGCCAATACGATGCTGAACCTGTCGCGGAAGTAAAGGCGGGAAAGCATTGACACGATTATCCAAACTGACTGTACGTTCATTATCATCCGAAGCAGAAGTAGATCCGACGGCGGGGAGGGGAAGGAACAAGATCAGCAACCGTCAATTTGCGACGCTGCAGTAATGACAGCTTTAATACAAAAAACCTCCGCGAGCAATCAGACCGAATGTGTTCACTTTCATTACATAGGAAGCAGGTTCCCTCTTGACCAGTATACATGAGACGAACGCGGCAAACCCACGCTTGTAAATGTGATGGAATATTGCATTTGACATGCATTGCCACGGAACGAATTCCACTATAACACAGTAATCTGTGGTGTGTAGACCAGCGTTCACGGCGGACGTTTTTCACGTTTCCATAAGGAGTTAATATGTTCTTTATAAAGTTGTCATCAACTACCGGCGGGAGGTTGAACACTCGAACATTGGTATATTGGATTTCAGCATCGGCGAGTGACACCATACTAACGGAATTATCGCGATGCTTGAACGGGACGTGAGAACCGTGTCGAGATAATACTCTTTGAACGTGAAGAGGATCCATAAATTTCACGCAAAAAACGTACTCGTCTGCATCAAAATAAGCGGTGTGGACCTGATCAGAGTTCACACGAATTGAATCGACAAGCCAATCATGGATTTCGAGAGATCCGGGCTGCACGTGTCGCGTTGTTTTATCGAAAGTAAAGCTCACAGTACCTTCTCGTGGAATACACGTGGAAACCAACGTAACCATAGCGGAACGGCCGACGCCGCTGTAAGTAGACGAACACAAATAGACAGTAAGGCGAAGCGGAGGCGCTACGACTCACTCGGCAGACAGAACAACACTAACCAGGAAAAGTTCACACAAGCGACTCTGTGGCAAGTGAAATAACCAACAACCTTCCCGCTCGGCACTCGAAGCGGAACTGCCACTAGATCATTAGGCAAGACAATACAACAATAAAACATAATTAGAAGTCAACAAACATGTGGGCATGAATTATCTGCAGGTATAATTAAATCTAACACTATGTTTCGTTATTTATTCACATCTTATCTTAAGTTTGTGATAACAGGGTGATTCACGAAGATATGAAAATATTTTAATATGTTATCCTAGGCTAGCGAAACTAAAGAAAAAAGTTCCTGTAAACATAGGTCCGTAAATGTTTAGTTACAGAGTTACGGCTAATGAAATATTTTGCCTGAAATTTAGCAACTTCGCTAATATGAAGCCATCGCAAAACCATACGACGTTCAAGTAAAGCACGATTTCCATTTATATTGTTGTTATTGACATGGTGAAACTAATAACATATGTCCCAGATGTGTATCTGCAGTACTTTTTCAGAACATCCAGAGAAGCAAACACGTAATTTCGTAATTTTTTAAATTTATTAACTACTTGGCCCAATTTGTTTTTTTAAATCCTAGACAATTGCACAAAGCTTTCAGCAGAAGTTGTAGAGAATTTAATTGTGGAAAAATGATGGTAATAACGTTAACTGAAACTGTATGAACATGTCAGATAATCTGCTTTTATTAATACCATAGCACACGAGAATTCATGGCTCTGAGCACTATGGGACTTAACATGTGAGGTCGTCAGACCCCTAGAACTTAGAACTACTTAAACCTAACTAACCTAAGGACATCTCACACATTCATGCCCGAGGCAGTATTCGAACCTGATACCGTCGCGGTCGCGCGGTTCCAGACTGTAGTGCCTAGAACCGCTCGGCCACCCCGGTCGGCGTGAATTCATGTTAAACCGGAAAAAACTAAGCTCAATGTTAAGGACGTTGTCCAGTGTACATACAATTTCACAATACATTCACAATAAATATTCAAAAATGTCTCCACCGAGTTCAATGCATTTAGCTGAAAGTGTATGAACAGATTTTGTTGCTCGTTTCAGTTTCACACAGTTGTTTTTAATTTCGCTCGCATTATGAATGCAATAGACAAAATTAAGAACATCTCCGTGAAACTGAAACGAGCAACAAAATCTTATCATACACATTCAGCTAAATGCATTGAACTCGGTGGAGACATTTTTGAACATTTATCGTGAATGTATTGTGAAATTTTATGTACACTGTACAACTTCCTTAACATTGAGCTTAGTTTTTTCCGGTTTAACATGAATTCACGTGTGCTATGGTATTAATAAAAGCAGATTATCTGACATATTCATACAGTTTCGCCGGCCCGGGTGACAGAGCGGTTCTAGGAGCTACAGTCTGGAACCACGCGACCGTTACGGTCGCAGGTTCGAATCCTGCCTCGGGCATGGATGTATGTGATGTCCTTAGGTTAGTTAGGTTTAAATAGTTCTAAGTTCTAGGGGACTGATGACCTCAGAAGTTAAGTCCCATAGTGCTCAGAGCCATTTGAACCATACAGTTTCAGTTAACATATTACCATCATTTTTCCACAATTAAATTATCTACAACTTCTGTTGAAAGCTTTGTGCAATAGTCTGGAATTTAAAAAAAAACAAATTGGGCCAAGTAGTTAATAAATTTAAAAAAATTACGAAATATCGTGTTTGCTTCTCTGGATGTTCCGGAAAAGTACTGCAGATACACGTCTGGGACATATTTTATTAGATTCACCATATCAGTAACAACAAAATAAATGGAAATCGTGCTTTAGTTGAACCTCGTATGGTTTTGCGATGACTTCATACTATCGAAGTTGCTAAATTTCAGGCAAAATATTTCATTAGCCGTAACTCTGTAACTAAACATTTGCGGACCTATGTTTACAGGAACTTTTTTCTTTAGTTTTGCTAGTAGGATAACATATTAAAACATTTTCATATCTTCGTGAATCACCCTGTTATCACAGACTTAAGATGTGAATAAATAATGAAACATAGTGTTTGATTCAATTATACCTGCAGATAATTCATGCCCACATGATCTAGTGGTAAAGCAAGTGCCTGGAAAACGAAAGGTAGCGGGATCGAATCCCGGTCGGTTCACCTATTTTCTAAGTCTGCCTTTCACCTCTCAAACATGTGAAGATTCGTGAGGGGCGGATTCTACGTTAAACTGCTGGTCCCCATTCTGCGGTAGCGTTGTTGGGGTACGTTAGGGACCCGCAAGTCCATGAAGTGCCCTCTAATTGATAGACTAGCTCTAGTCCATTGAGCCACACGAAATTATTGTTATTGTTGAGCTAAAATATCTCTAACTCCACTGCAAAATGATCTGTTGGTGAATAAACAGCTAACTTGGCGCTTGCTCAAATGCTGTCGTTCGTACTGTATATATTGGTTTCTGATTGACAAGCAACGAAGTAGTCTTGGAACGAATTATTGGAGTATATACGTTTATTACGCCTCCTGGAGTTACGGTTAGCATAATTTATTGAGATTTAAAATTATACCGCTTCTTTTGTCATCTGGGCGGGCGCCTCTGGATACAATAAGTGGGTCTTGCAGATACGCTTCATTCAGCTAAGCGTAATTGTTACATTTTTACATTATTTTATTCAAGATAATGGTGGTTGAGTTCCGTGGGGGTGGATTAAATAATTCGAATAAACACGGTTTTTTTCCTTTGTTCTACTTTCATCCCTCTCGGCCCATATGGGCATGTGATGGACTCTCAGCAGTGTAACATTCTGGTCGTCAGGCAAGACGACAACAAGTATTATTAAAAGTTGTAAGTTTACAGCTGGATTTAAAAACTATAAAAAGCATGAATAATTTTGTTGGTGCTTATACAAAGAACATTAAGTATGCTTTATTTCTCAAAAATTAAAATCGAGGACTAAAAGATAACAGCAAACATATGTACATTTAAAAACATATCTAGAAACACATCTAATAAACAGCACTGGACTCCCACTTAAAAGCTAATGAACCTCTACTGGGACAGGAGGATTTGGGGAGGGAAAAGTGTGTTTTATAGGGCTGACAGGTTTGAGTGCAAAAGTATAGAGGCCCGTTAGGTGGAAACTATGGAGATGAAGGTAGGTGTTGGGCAGGACAGTGGGAAGACAGAAGGGATGGAGGAATTTGGTGTGTGGGTAGGACAGCGATAACAAGAGGAAAGGGATGCAGAGAGATGAAGAGGGAAAAGGAGACAGGAGCCCCAATATGAAGTGGGATAGGTGGGTAAGAGTTATAGTTGGTAGGACGGATAAATATCGGGCCGTATCTCATTGTCTGGGAGAGGCAGTCGGTTGAAGTTGCCTTGGGAAGGGATACGGAGTGTGTGTAGGCGTAGAGATGGTGGGACGTGTTTGTAAAGGGACGGCAACACGCCAGCATTGTTGATCAGTGGAGAAACAATAGTCTTATTGGAATCTAGTGTAGGATATGCAGAGATGTTCGCCATGGGTAAAGAGGGGTGGGAATTTGATGATATGGTAGAGGATGCACGTGGGGGAAGGTAAACGGATGCAGAAAGAGAGGCGCAGTGCGTTACATTAAAGGATTCGCAGGGCATTGTAGAACTTCTGGTGGGAGAATATCCATGTGACAATTGTATAGGAGAGGATCGGTCAGATCAAGGTTTTGTAAGCGTGGAGAATAGTGGCCAGGTGTAATCCCCATGTTCGACCAGTTAGCAGTTTTAGCCCATTGTGGGCTTTCTGTTGGATGGTTAGGGATGGTTAGTAGGTGACGTTTATACGAGCGTTGCCCAGGAAGTAATGCACCGCATTTTTTTCTTTAACATTCTTTATCGAACATAATGAGGATTACACAAACGAAAGAATGGTGTTTTATCTACACACCCTGTTTTTCTACGTAATCTCCACACCATTCTGTGACTTTCCTCCAGCGCGAAACTAGGGTGTGTATGCCCTGTCGGTACGAGTCCTCGTCCTGCTGGCGGAGCCAGCGCTTCACTGTGTCAACCACCTCCTCATCGTTCTCGCAGTGTCTTCCACGAATGGCATCCTTTAATGACCCAAACCAGTGGAAGTCCGAGGGGGCTAGGTCAGGGCTGTAGGGTGGATGGGAGAACACTGTCCAGCCCTGTTTTGCAATTTGTTCAGCAGTCGTTAGACTTGTGTGGGGCCGAGCGTTGTCGTGTTGCAGCAAAACATCTCCTGCGCTGCTGTGGCGCCAGAATCGCGTCTTGAGTTTCGTTAATGTGTTAACATATGCTTCTGAATTAATGGTACCGCCTCAGTGAGAATCACGCCTCACAGTCCCAGAACACGGTGACCATGACCTTACAGGCGAAAGCAGTTGCTTTGAATTTTTTCTTCTGTGGGGAGTGGGAATGGCGCCATTGCATCGATTGTCGTTTCGTTTCGGGCTCAAAATTGTGAACCCAGGTTTATCACCTGTCACAATCCTGGAAAGAGGGCCTTCCCCTCAGCTTCAAAGCGTTGCAACATACCAAGATAAATGTTTTTTTCTGTACGATTTGTGACCCACCGTTAGACACCACGGGACCCATCTTGCACACACTTCTGAATACCCCAGCGTGCGGATAATTGCATCCACACTTCCTTTGTTGATTGACAGATGCAGCGCCAACTGGCGAGTCGTAATGCGTCTGTCCTCGCGAATGACAACATCAGGTCGCTGCAACATGTCAGGTGTGACAGCCGTGGATGGTCCCCCCGACCGCTGCAAATCTTGGAGCTCCGCCAAAACGCCTTCTGATGACCTCACCCTCCGTGCCCAGCGATTAATTGTAGTTCTGTCGTCAGCAGATGCTCCACAGACTTTGCACAAGCGTTTGTCAATATTCCCCACAGTTTCTTTCTCTACAGTGAGAAATTCAATGACGGCACGTTGCTTGTAACGTACATCACCTACAGACGCAATTTTGAAACTCTCCTCAACTACGCTATCTGTCAGAAGTGACGCAAACTGGGCGCGCTCACTCAAGAGACTTCAAATAATACGTACGTAACGTTTCGCATTCGTAGCAATGTTTTCGGCTGAGAAAAAAATGCGCTTTCTGGGCAACCCTCGTATGTTAGCTGCTGATCGAGGATAACTCCAAGGTATTTTAGAGTATTAGTTAACTGTGTAGGACGGTCATAAAAGTAAAGGTAAAAGTCAAGGAGACAGAAGGTTCGTCCTATAATTACTGTCTGATTAACAAATACAGTAATCAGCCACAGCTTATACAGATTTATTTAAGCCAAGATAAGTTTCGCGGTTTTACCACTGTTCAGTTAGCATAATACATTTCTATCTTCATGAGTACTACGTTTTGTCCATTGGATTTTGAACACTGCAGATGCCCTGAGCCAAACAACAATTCGTATAGTTGGCACGTTTCCCGAGTTTCTTAGAGTTAAATCAACAACCATAGCACATCGAAACCTAAGGTTTAGCTCGGGTACAGTTGTAAGCTGCACGTTCGGCTGCCGGCAGTGGTCTCCCTGGCGCATACGGTGCGCTCGTTCCTCACCCAACATGCACCAAGATGATGATAACACAGAAACAAAAAGCGTTTCGCGTTCTCCATCTGAACACGTACAATGCAGTTATAACGGTGCAGCATCAGCTTTGTCGAGAGCATGGCACGTCAGCTCTTACAGCTCAAAGCATTCTACGACTGTATCAGCCGTTTCAAGATACAAGTTGTTTTTGTGAGGAGAAATCCACAGGTGTTCATGGAAGACGTAGAGCACATTCAACAGACTTTTTGCATGTTGTCCACGGGTATCTGCTCGTCGTGCCAGCCGAGAGTTAGCCATTTCTCAAGCATCTATTTTTATTTATTTATTTTACACGTCTATTTGCGTAGGACCAAATTGAGGAACAAATCTACAAGGTCATGGAACATGTCAGCACATGAAATTATAACATAATAATAATAACCTATAAAATAAAATGTCTATGAACCCAAAAAAAAGACAGGCCATAAGTTTATGTAAAAGCAATCAACAATATAACACAGGAATCAGCTTGACTTATCAAGGAACTCCTCGACAGAATAGAAGGAGTGACTCATGATAAAACTCTTCAGTTTCGATTTGAAAGCGCGTGGATTACTGCTAAGAATTTTGAGTTCTTGTGGTAGCTTATTGAAAATGGGTGCCTATCCGAGTGAAAACTGTTACTTCTTGGGAATAAGCGGATATTTTCAACAAGAAACTACAGCAAAGAATATACAGGGTGGAGAAAAATTGTCACAAAATTTTAACCCTGGATAGCTGATGCCAGTAGGAACCGAAGTTACTAATGTTGTGTAGGTCAACAAAGCACAATTTTTAAACAACGGAAACTAGGCGCCACGCGCTCCGATTGGCCGCGGGATTGCCCTGTTGCCGGATGGTCTGGACAACGTATGACCGCAAATGCCTTGCCTTCCGGAGATCGCGATGTATCCAAGGCGGCCGTACGCTCGGTGGTAGCGCGCCAGCCTTCCGCTCTGGGGAACTGGGGACGAATCCGCCGGACTCCCGACACATCCATTGAAGTTTAATGATAAGACGTACCGTAAACAAACCCGTCAACAGCTGTTAGTTGGCGTACTGAAAGTCTTTTACAAACTGTGTAGGCCCTTTTTTGTAGTTAGTACATTGTTTACTTAAAGCAGGTGCTCCAACTGGCGACCCTCTGATGCGACACAAGCTTGGTAACGTCGAAAGGTGTTTTGCCGAACTCTTTCAAAGATTCCTGGCATTGCCCTGATGTGATTGGTGGCATGTTGAATGCGATCCATTAATTCCTCTTCGTTTCTAGGTGGTTCACGTCCAGGCGGGTGAACTAGAACCGTGAAGAATCCCCACAGGAAAAAGACCGGTGGCGTGAGGTCTGGTCATGTCCTACGAGCACCTCTGCCAATTAACCGGCCGTCGAAGAGTTCATTTAACTATCCGCGCACGACTGTTATGCGCCGGCGCCCCATCATGCTTCAACCACGTGTGTAGCCATATCTCCAGGGAAACATCTTCGAGCAGGCCATGTAGAGTTTCTTGCAAAACGTGAAGGTAATTTGCCCCAGTAAGTCGAGGAGGTAGACGGACCGACCCAGTCTGATGGTCACCGACAGTGCCTGCCCAAATGTTGAGTGGAAATCGTTCCTGGTGTCCGTGGACGTACTTGACATGAGGATTTCCCCTTGCCCAGTAATGAACATTTCGAGTGTTGTAAAGGACATCCTGATGGAAGGTGCACTCGTCGGTAAACAACACAATGGTGGGGAAGTCGGGACCTCGTGCAACACGTCGCAGAAACCACCGGCAAAACCCTAGCCTGTGATCGTAGTCAGCCACAGGGTTTAGGTCTTGGACAGGGTGTAAACTAAATGGAAGCTGGCCACCATCCCTCAAAACCTCCCAGGCTAACCGATGAGTGACTCCCATGTCGTGTCCAACCCTCGAGTACTTGTCGTAGGTGTTTCCTCGAAGTGCTAGAGAACAATCTCTTCAAATGCAGCATCCCGTCGTGTTGGGGGTCTTCCAGCATCACCATGATATCCCGCTAATGAGCCTGATTCGCCAACTCGCCGGTGAATTGTTGTGAACGTTTGTGGGTGTGGGTGGCGTCTTGTTGTGTACCGTTCCTCATACAACCGTCGAGCTTCACGAGCATTACCCTCGGTTAGTCCATAAACAAAAACCATATCTCGTCGTTCTTCAAACGAATACTGTGCCGCCATGCTTACTATACTAAGTCGCAGGTGACGTGTGTGTGTTCCAAAGCAGTGATGAGGCGAGGGACGTTTGTATGTGTGAACTGACAACCATAGTGCTGCCCGTCAACCGACGAGCGCCAGTTTCTGAGCCAAAAATATTCTTTCAAATGGGAACAGTTACCCCAAAATATAGTACTATACGTCATAAGCGAATGAAAATTAGCAAAGCAGACTGTTTCTTTCGTGTCGAACTATCACTTACTTAAGATACCGTTCGAATAGTAAAAATCACAGGGACTTTGAACAAGATCCTGAATGTGGAATTTCCACGACAGTTTACTATCTATCTGAACACCTAGAAATTAGAACTGTTGAGTTTCACTAATAATATACCCATTCTGTAAAATTAAAACGTCGAGTTTTGTTGAATTGTGTGTTACAAACTGTAAAAATTGAGTATTAAGGTGATTTAGCGGTACATTAATTTCCACAAACCACGAACTTATGTCATGAAGTGCAATATTTGAAACAGATCCAATGTTTCACCCAACATCCTTTACTACCAAGCTAGTATCATCAGCAAACAAAAATATTTTAGAATCATTTATGTAAATGAGGAACAGGAGTGTCCCAGCACTGATGCCCGGTTTGACTGCGCCCCACTGAGATCCCACGTCACAGCCATTCCCACCACTGTCAATAATAGCCTTTTGCTCTCTGTTGTTCAAGTAAGAGGTGAAATAATTGTGAGCTATTCCCCATATTCCATAACAGTCTAACTTCTGGAGCAATGTTTTGTGATCAACACAATCAAACGACTTAGTTAAATAAAAAAAAAAGACTCCTAACGTTCGAAACCTTTTGTTTAATCAATCCAGAACCTCAAAGAGAAAAGAGAATATGGCATTTTCAGTTGTTAAACCACTTCTAAAACCGAACTGTGCATTTGACACCAAATTATATGAAATAAAATGATCAATTATCTGTACATACACAGCCTTTTCCATAACTTTAGCTAACACTGATGGCATAGAAATAGGACTGAAATTGTCTACATTATCCCTTTCTCCCTTCTTATGAAGCGGCTTTACTACTGAGTACTTTAATCGTTCAGGAAACTGACCATTTTTAAAGGAAAAATTACAGGGCTAACGTGTGCAGCACAGCTCTTTAATATTCTGCTTTTTAAATCCATGAGAGTCCTTAGTCTTCAGTGATTTAATTATTTGTCAGTATCACAGAGGAGTATTTCAGTCATCAATGTCGGAAAGGCATTTTGTAAGAGACTTATATGATTCCCTATAGAAACGGCAATACTCAGAAAGTGATTGTTAAATGCTGTACATATATCTGACTTACCAGTAACAGAAATATTTTCACCAAGAACTGATTTTATGTCGTCGACTTTTTGCTTCTGACCGAACACTTGCTTCACAACTGACCAGACGGGTTTAATTTTGCCCTGTGAATTAGCTGTTCTATTTGCGTACCACATACTCTTTGCCTTCCTAGTAACATTTTTGAGCACCTTGCAATACTGTTTGTAATGGGCTACTGTAGCTCGATGGTGACTACTTCTAACATTTTGATATAAATCTCACGTTTTTCTACATGATATCCTTGTCCCACTAGTCAGTCATCCACGCTGTCTTTTAGTGCTAGAACCCTGTTTAGAACGTTCTAACGAAAAGTGACTTTCAAAGACCATGAGAAATGAATTAAGGAAATAATTCTATTTGTCATCTATGTTATCGGCACTATAAACATCCTGCCACTCTTGTTCGTTAACGAGGTTTAAAAAACTCTCTATTACCGTTGGATTAGCTTTTCTACATAGTTTATAATTATATATAACCTTTAATTGAGTAAAAAAACCTTTTAGTGTTATAATTTTTTGCATCATTATCTGAAAGGCCATTCACCCTTTTATTAACAGAATGCCAATCTAGTAATGAAAAATGAATAAAAATATTGTCTATGGCTGTGCTACTGTTCCCCTACACCTTGGCTGCGAAAAAGACAGTCTGCATCAGACATGAATTTAGGAGATCATCCAACATCCTTTTTCTTGCACAGTCACATACAACATTAATGTTGAAGTCACCACATATAAATAATTTTTGGTACTTCCTGTAAAGTGAACCAAGAACCTTTTGTAGCTTGAGAAGAAATGTTGTGAAGTCAGAGTTAGGGGACCTGTAAATAACAAGAATAGAAGTTTAGCTTTACTAAATTCAACTGCCCCTGTACGACATTCAAATACCTGTTCAGTGCAGTGCCGTAATACGTCTGCGGACTCAAATTGAATACTGTTTTTTTACGTACATGGCACTCCACCACTCCGCAAAGAACTCCTTGAGAAAGAGCCAGCTAACCTATATCCTGTTAAAGGAAGCCTCTGAATAGTCAAATTATTGAAGTGGTGCTCCGATACACGAATAATGTCAGAGTCAACATCTATAAGCAATTCACTAACTTTATCTCAAATATTTCTTATATTTTGATGAAATATGCGAATTTCTTCACTGCCTGGATACCTGACCTCCTTTGAAGGCGATCAATTGTTAGAGGGACTTCCTTTAAACAAGGATACCTATCAGCGGACTTAAAAGTAAAAAAGGTGCAGCTGTAACACCAACTACTACAGGAATTTTCTCATGAGTTATCCCACCACCACCCATTACACTGTCATATAACCTTTGCGAGCCCCCCTTCCCATACCTATTGAGGTGCAGGCCATGCCTAGTGAAACCCGATCTATTGATAGACTCAACTGGCACCACTGCAATGTCAGCCATGCCCTCCGCCATCAGCGCCTTCTCCAGCCCCATGTTAACGCTCCTAACAGTAGGATTAAGATGAGGCCGATCATAGCGCTGAAACGGTTGCAAGAAGTGCACGTTAGTGCTACCAGTTTGAATAGCTATGTATCTTTACCAGGTCACCACCTACATCATACTCCCCATCCCTATCAAGACTATTTCCAGTCCCACCCACAGTCACTACCTGATCCTCCTTCGTAAAAATGGTTCAAATGGCTCTGAGCACTATGCGACTTAACTTCTGAGGTCATCAGTCGCCTAGAACTTAGAACTAATTAAACCTAACTAACCTAAGGACATCACACACATCCATGCCCGAGGCAGGATTCGAACCTGCGACCGTAGCGGTCACGCGGTTCCAAACTGAAGCGCCTTTAACCGCACGGCCACACCGGCCGGCTACCTCCTTCGTAAAATTCCTACATAACTCCCATATGTTAACAGTCTCCTGAGCCAATCCTGCGCTAGGTTTCACAATGCTGGTGACCTGGTACTTATTCACTAATACTTCCTACAACTGCTGGCCGACACCTCTGCCATACGAACTACCTATCAGCAGAACCTTCTTCTTTCTGTTAGAATTTGCAACTGACTTAGGCTCACTAACTGCTGAGGATTACAGCTACAGCTACAAGAGACTCCTCTCCACTAAACTCTGGCAGTTGGTGAAATCTATTGGTTATACGCATAGTACAACTGTGTGAATACCTCCTCCTCAAACCTGCCTTCTTACCAACTGCCAGTTCCCATTTCCCAGAGCCCCTCACCTTCCTCATCCAATTTAGTTCCTCCTTTGCGTTTTCTAACTGCACCTGAAGGGCACAGATCTTACGGTCCTGCTCCTTTATCAACTTTTTTCTACTACAGATTCTACATTCCCTAGAGAGGATCTCGCTAGAATGCCCACTGCATTCCCCCGCCCCTCAATGAAAATACTTTGAACAATTCTCACATCGTAACCCACTACTCACAAACCTACGACAAAGCCCACACTCCTACTTATGGTAAAATGTTAACAGTTACTGAAAAACTAAACGTCTGCGTTACCTAAGGTCAATTACAACACTAGAACTTGTTAAAGAACTAACAACAGTGATCCCGAATTTCGCTCTCTACTAAGAAAGCAAGTAATTTTATTAGTACTACTAAACCATACCTAATACCAATATCACAAAAACTTCACACAATTTCTCACCTAAAATGAAAAATTCAACAGACCACTGGAACACTCGACGAAATTAAACACAGTGAACGAAAGTTTTACTGAAATATTTCGCTACAAACAATAAGAAGATTCGTGCATCTTCATGTTTTTGCGGCGTAAAGACTGTTCCATAAAGTTTCGGGAGTGCAGCCGCGTAAATTCAGCTTCTCCTTCTAATATTTCGGCTGAATACCGTCCAGCCATCTTCAGAGTGAGCGGAGGCGACTAACGCTCCAGTACTTACTCCGTCCTTGTAAACACGAGGACCGAACCACTACGTATGCGGCCATAGATACACAAGGCGCCAGAGACGTTGATAGGCGGAAAGAGGTGCAATATATGCATGGAAATTAAATCTATGGCTGAACAGTCATTCCACAAGGTGACATTGATGTTTCACGCAGAGCCATACCGTCGCGACGTCTTTGTGATTTAATTACAGAAATTGCCGGATTCCATGATTTGTCCAAGCTGAAGCCACTATCTCCATCAATTAAATTCGTCGCCAACCGTATTTCAATTTCTTCTTTCACTAACGAGTCCCAGAAAGACGAAGTCGAGGCTAAAATTTCGACATTATCGTACACCATAGAGTGCCCAGTTTCAATACAGTGCTCCGCCGCGACAGATTTATTAGATTGTAAGAGCCTGGTGTACCTGCGGTGCTCTCTGCATCTCTCCTGGACTGTACGTGTCGTCTATCCGATGTATGAACGGCCGCACTCACAGGGGATCTTACAAACCCCAGGCTTCCGAAGCATCAAATCATCTTTAACGGAACCCACTCTTTGGTGGACGGCGAAAAATCACTTTCACTTTGTGTTTACTGAGGATCCGTCCTATTTTTGACGAAAGGCTTCCCACGCATGGCAGGAAAGCCACGGATTTAAAACTTTCCGTGTCTTGCGCCCACTGTTGATTTCATGTGTAGTGCCTTACGTGTCTGCTGTGGAGAGTACCAGTTGACTTCAGAAACCTTCTCAGGTGTAGAAGCTCGTCCTCCAGACTGCTCTCGTCAGCAATGACGTCTGCTCTGTGTACTAGAGTTCTGAGTACAGTCATCGTCTGCGAAAGACAGTGGCAGCTATTTGCACGTAAATATAAATCTGCATGAGTCGATTTTCGATACACTGCATGTCCCAAAGTGCCATCATCTTTGCGCCGTACTAACAGCAGTCCAGCACATGTGACGTCACGCCTATCTGGCGTGTTTTTCAGCAACGTTTGAGTTTCAAACGATATAGGATTGAACTGATACAAGTCTTCGTGATGGTGATAGCGTTTTGCGAACTCGTTCTGGACGTGGAGATGGAAGATAACAATTTCCTTTAACGTTTAGTGTTCAGTGATGGGGCTACGTTCCATTTAAGTAGAAATGTGAACCTCCATAACGTAAGAATATGCTAAACTCACAACGAAAATTCCTTAGTCGAATAGGAGAGAGACTCCAGATTTCCGCATGTTTTGTGCCGTTTCCAGAGAAAAGATTTGCCGCCCGTTGGCTTTAGAGGAAAAGACGGTTACAGGAATTCCTATATTCGTTGATGTGGAAGTACAGAGTGTGCCAGGAGGAATGGTGAATATTCAGGGATACGACAGGAACGCTCATCTGAAGCAAAATTTCAAATGGACATGTGCTATATTACGAATGGTACACATTTCATGTTGATAGGTCTAGTCATTTTAGAAGAGCGAATGACGGGAGGGATTTACTTACGTTTTTCGGAAAATTCCTTTGTTGAACACCTCGAGGACGTTCTATTGACCACCTGGACTGCAATGCATTTCCAGCACGACAGATCTCCTCCACATTTTGTCAGATGTGTGAGGGAACATCTCTACAGCACTTTACCTAATCGGCAGATTGGTCGTGGAAGCACAACTAACTCTTGCAATAGCAAGGGAAGGGGGGAGGGTACTTTATGGCCACCTTTTGAAAATATTGCAATATAGTCAGGTAAAATTTTGAAAAAAATATTTGATGCTTTTAATGAAGTATTCTACAAGATTCCTTAGATGTTTAAAATTTTTGACCTAAACGTACTCCACAAATTTAAGTCTTAGTACAATGAATGAATGTCATAGTTAATATTTTCAGGTTGAAGCCCTCATTTACACAAGAATATCTCTTTGAAAAGTTAACAAAAATTAACGAAATTTGTTTTTTTAATTTTTGTGTTGGGCATAAAGTAACCCCCTTTCGTAGTATACGTTCTAGAAAGTGCGTTGGTATTGCTAAGTGTGTCCTAAAAGATATTCTTGGGTTCTCAGTCTACTTACAGATCAGTACCTCTTTAAAAATATTTTGTTAATGAAAGTCAACAAAAAGAACAAGTTTCTTTTTTTAAATTTTTTTTGGAGTGGGCGTATAGAACCCACTCACCCTTGCCAATACACGTTACGTAAAATGTGTTGATATGGCCAGGGTTAACTGGCCACCAAGACCGCCAGACCTACGACATTAGATTTCTGTTTATTGAGCTGGATGAAGTGTGAGATGTACAAACGAAAGATGAATACACGGAATGAACTGCTTGGCCGCATCATGGACGCTGCTGCTCTCGTTACGGAACGTGCAGAGGCACTCGGACAGGTAACACATGTTCTCCCAAGAGTGCGCGAATCCATTTACGTTGACGGTGGGATATTCGAACATTGACTGTGTACTGTAGAACAGCTGTAACATGATATGACGATAATTAGAGATGAATGTGTTAAAAAACGCATTTTTCAATTGATGCTTTATGAAAGAGCGCATGCTGTAATTTTTTCCTAACTGTTGTACATGTTAAAGTACATTTTGAGGGTTTCCCCCTCGGCTGTTTTCGCAAGTATTCAATTTATTATATTTTGCACGAATGGTCAATTTCGATCTTTCGGGCCATTCTGAAGCGCAGTAGGTATCCACGTGTTACTAAACGGCGGAGATAGACAGTTTTAAAGCAAGCACAAGAAAACATTATGTGCAAGCGTCAGATTAAAACCAACCGCGGTTTAAAGTGGCTTGTAAGGCCGAAATTGGCCAGCAGTGCAACATATAATAAATCTAATACTTGTGAATATAGCTGCGGTGGAAAACTTCAAAATGTCCCTGAACAAATATACGGCTGTGGTACTCCGCATGAAGAAAATGTTGTACATCTGTGAACCTGACGCCGGCTGCTGTGGCCGAGCGGTTCTGGGCGTTTCAGTCCGGAACCGCGCGCCTGCTACGGTCGCAGGTTCGAATCCTGCCTCGGGCATGGATGTGTGTGATGTCCTTAGGTTAGTTAGGTTTAAGTAGCTTCTAAGTCTAGGGGACTGATGACCTCCCATAGTGCTTAGAGCCATTTGAACCATTTGTAGACCTGACGGTGTATTGAATGATATAGATAATAAACAACAATGTACATTAAATGTATAATATTCTGTCTCGGAAAGCATCCGGAATATGGTACATGTCCACACGAAGCGTTTTGTTTCTATATCCACCTCTACATACATACTTCGCAGTCCACCGTACGGTGCGTGGCGAAAGGTACCCTGTACCAATACTAGTCATTTCCTTTCCTGTTCAACTCGCAAGTAGTGCGAGGGAGAAGCGAATATCTATACGCCTCCTTACGAACCTTAATTTCTCGTATCTTATCCTCGTGGTACTCAAGCGAAACGTATGTTGTTCAACAGTCAGTTTGGAATGCCGGTTCTCTAGATTTTCTCAGTAGTTTTCCTTGAAAAGAAGGTCGCCTTACCTCCAGGGATTCCCATACGTGAACCACACTTTCCTAAAATTCTCTAATTAAATCGAAGTCGATTATTTGCCTTCCCTACCACAATCCTCACACGCTCGTTCCATTCCACATCGATATGCAACGTTACGCCCAGATATTTAAAGGACGTGACTGTGTTCTATATCCG
The DNA here is from genome assembly GCF_021461395.2 of Schistocerca americana. Lineage (NCBI taxonomy): Eukaryota > Metazoa > Arthropoda > Insecta > Orthoptera > Acrididae > Schistocerca > Schistocerca americana. The sequence goes on from NC_060130.1 coordinate 90,698,124, forward strand.
AATATTACGGGTTTGTTTTTCCTACTCATCCGCATTAACTTACATTTTTCTACATATAGAGGCAGTTTCCATTCCTCATGCCAACTAGAAATTTTGTATAAGACATCTTGTATCGTCCTATAGTCACTCATCTTTGACACCTTACCCGTATACCATAGCTTCATCAGCGAACAACCGTAGACTGTTTCTCACCCTGTCCCCCGCCAGATCATTTATGTATACAGAAAATAATAGTGGTCCTATCGCTCATCCCTGGGCTACTCCTGACGATACCCTTGTCACTACTTCAAATGATCGTTCCTGTAATATTGACCATTCCTACTGGGACTCACTGTATAGTCGTTTGAAATCGAACTTACCTTTTTGACATACCCTATATTTTATTACGAAGCTTCCAGTGAGTTTCAGAAATCCCAAATTGGTCGGACGAAGAGTCGAAATTGTAGCCCTCAGAATTCGCGTCCGCGTAATCTGCGGAGCTGTACCGTTGGGGAGACGGACGGTGTTAGCTCCGTGTCGCACTAAAAGAGGGTCCACCCAGCTCTGTGGTGCGATTGTAATCTTTCTCTGTATGGAAATCTAATTCGGATTTTAGACAGATCCGCTGCCGCGGAGAATGAGTCGCCGCGCGGTGGGGAATTAAGCGATTTATACCGGACGCGAATATTCTGCCCGCAACAAATAGACAATCAATCCCCCGCTGATTACAGTCGCAGAAAAGGATCGTCACTGGCGGCTCGGAATCTACTTGCCGGTTTGTTTGTCAGCGTTCTCCGCAGAATGGAGCCACTTAGGAGTGACAGTTACACTGGCCAGCTGTTTCGCAGCAAATTGAAAGTTGTGCCCGGGGGCCTGTGAGCGGGGCCAGAAATTAGCGTGTTTCGGCGTGCCCAATTTGTTCCGATAAATTACACACTAGACTCGGCCGCTGTTGCCAATTTAATGGCTGTGAATAGAGCCGCTGATTTGCTGCTAATAGGCTGGGAGGGGAGCGCAGGCCGCAGGCCAGGGGCCGCTCCCGCCTGCACGCTGCCACGCCGCTCCGCGAGCACTTCTCAACTCCGCTTCCTTTAGTCTGCACTACACAAGTACAACGATATACGCAGTGAAAGTGTCTACAGTGAACAGTAACTGATTCAGTTTTGGAATTTATTTTATTTTCCTTGACTTATATCGCACGTTCTACTACCGTAGGCTGTGACGCACTATCGTAGGTAAGCTTAGACTACGGTAGTTTTCCTGGTAGCTTTCGTCAGTTAAGACAGCAACTACGTTATCAGTACCTTGGGGGTGTTGCATACCTATCGGGCGGTACCTCAAAAAAAAAAAAAAATGGCTCTGAGCACTAAGGGACTTAACTTCTGAAGTCATCAGTCCCCTAGAACTTAGAACCACTTAAGCCTAATTAACCTAAGGACATCACACACATCCATGCCCGAGGCAGGATTCGAACCTGCGACCGTAGTGGTCGCGCGGTTCCAGACTGTAGCGCCTAGAACCGCTCAGCTACCCCGGCCGGCGCGGTACCTCATTTCGATCGCTTTGTTTGCATGTGCGATCAGTGTCTTACTAGATTCACCAAGAAACCGGAAGCGGTGAACCGTCTAGAAACAGAGTGTGGATATACAGGGTGTTCCACAGTTCATATTACACACTTACAGAGGCTGCAGAGGTTTACATAAGAACCTATGTCCGGAAAGGGCGCTGCAGAGTGCTAGAATTATATGTAAATGTATGTATATACAGGGAGATTCCGTAATGACGTTACAGACTTTCTAGGCTGATGGAGAAGGCTAAGTGTATCAGTTTGAGGTAAGGGTCCCTGTACCGGCAACGAACGAATCGAAAGTTATAAGCAATACCCGTGCCGGTACTGTTGTTGCTAAGGTTGTAGGGTAGGAAACTTTCAGAGGTGGTAGTCTGCACCGAAACAAGAAAAAATGAGCAGTAAACATGGGGTATAAACGGCATATCTTAAGAGCTTTGAGTACATGTTCAATAGACGAGATGTGTTTTACAGTAGCGAAGTTGAACAAGTGCTCATAGTTCCTCAGGTATGCATTTTAGAGCCAATATTTACTGGACATTTTTCCTTTTTTTGGTCCATACAACCGCCTCTGGAAGTCACCTATCCTAAAATCTCAGTAACAACAGTACCAGTACATGTATTTCACTGCCAGTTGAATCAGAACTGTTTCCGCTTATAACTTTCGAATATTTTGTGTCCGGTTCAGAAATCCTTACCTCAAATTGATTCATTTATCCTTCTCCATCACCCTAGAAAGTTTGTAACTTCATCATCGAATCACCCTGTATATCCTATATTTACAGGTGCAGGTACCTATAACTTTGACGCTCTTTAGTGTCGTTGGATGACGTTCTCGGACATGGGCTCCTATGTAAGACCTGGTCTACTAAGAAGTGCGTAACGTGAATTCAGAATCACCCTGCACAAAAGGCAGCGTAACCTGAGGACATTTTTGTTCTACGTAGTTATCCTCCTGCCTGTTCCTCAAAAATAAATTGCATTTATATAAAAATTTATAATTTTCTATGTTTAATACAGGTTTTATTCGAAAATTGTTGATTTGTAACGTGAAACTGAGGGATGTTGCAAAAATAAAAGAAAACAATACGGATTTATCCTACTGCACTAGGAAACGCAATTTCCTCAAAAAAAGGGCAAAATTAAAAAAAGAGAACACACACACACACACACACACACACACACACACAATCAAATATCAAACATCGCTTCACTACTTCGTCGAGCTTATCTAAAACATGTTTCTGTTATTTCTAAACTACTGTCGCACTTATCAGTAATAACAAGAAACTTTTTCCTTTGACCATGGTGAAAATCGTTCTATTGAGTGCCAAATAACAACAATAATTATATATACTTTTTATGTTTGCGCGTGTTAACTGAACATGCATAAAAAATGTTCAAATGTGTGTGAAATCTTATTGGGACTTAACTGCTAAGGTAATCAGTCCCTAAGCTTACACTCTACTTAACCTAAATTATCCTAAGGATCAACACACACGTCCATGCCCGAGGGAGGACTCGAACTTCCGCCGAGATCAGCCGCACAGTCCATGACTGCAGCGCCTGAGACCGCTCGGCTAATCCCGCGCTGCTCATGCATCAAAAAGCGCATGTAAACTCTACATGCATCGAAAGTGTTTGCTTTAGTTACATAAAAGAGCAGATGTTGTGTGGTCACCTAATTTTTATTCCTTAGAAAACGCAATTTATGTTTTGTAAGGACGTAAAATACACAATGAAATAACGCTGGACGTTATCGGTTCTAGTTACGTGCAAAACAAACAAATAAAGAAAAAACAAAGAGAAGTCGTAGGCTCCCACTTTCTCTCTCACACATTCACTTATCTATCTTTGGCCAACAATGCGCCAATACTATAGATAATCCTACCACTGATGTTCTGTACCAGCCTACCAAACCGTTGTTTCCGTAGAGCGCAACTCTACACATTTTACATCCATCTTCGGAATGTGTTAGTTTATTAAGCGTAGCATTATGCGATGTAAATCGCAGCCCTGATGCTATATTCTCTAATTCGCAAATGTTTTATTCCTCCTGTTGATTTCGCTGTAGAACTCATATATACGGGCTACAAGCACACTACTAATAGAACACAGTATGCCGTTCTTAGGAGAGAAATCCTCAGACGTAAATGTAACTACCGACTTGTGTGGAGGATGTTTCAAACTTAAGTTATCACGCAAATTTCCAGATCATGAAACCAGTATTTAAATGAATTTACATGAAAGTTACCATAATTTATAATTTACATGATCTCAAATTGTTTGGCAGCAGGTGTAACACATGTAAGCCGACGATTAACCGTAGCACGTAAATCCAGTGTATACATTTCATGGGGTGTAGAGTAATAACACTTTTCGTATTCGGTCAACTGAAGCTCATTTTCCCGCTGTATAGAAGCTCCTTGATCATTCCCAACAGTCAAAAATCATAGAGTGTCAGATCTGGTGATTGTGGAAGCCGGCGCAATGGTCCACCACGACCAGTCTATCAAACGGGAAATATTTAGTCTAGATATATATGAACAGTGCGTGCAAAATGCGGTGGTGCACCTTCTTGGTAGAAGAAAAAACATGCGTCGGATATGTAGCGGAATTTCATCAGCAGTGTACTCTTGCAACGTCCTTAAGAACACATCTGCATTGACTGTAGGGTTATCAAAGAAAGCAGGGTCCTATTACTTCACCAAAGTTAAGCACTTTCGGGCTTGGCTAGCATTTGGATGGGCGACCGTCCGGTCCGCCGAGTGCTGTTGGCAAGCGGGATCCCCTCAGGCCCTGTGAGGCACACTGAGGAGCTTCTTGACTGAGATGAAGCGGCTCCGGTTACGAAAACTGACAACGGCCGGGAGAACCGTGTGCCGACCACATGCCCCTCCGTATCCGCATCCAATGACGCCTATAGCCTGAGGATGACCCGGCTGTCGGTCGGTACCGTTGGGCCTTCAGAGGCCTTTTCGGATAGAGAGAGAGGGTCCCCATCACTCCAGCAGTGGCCATCTTATGGGAGTCACGTTCATGTCCACGAATTTTATGAGAATTTTCACTCTTCCAAGAAATGGTTTTACGTCTGTTATCAGATCCTCTTTTGTGGAAGTTAGCCTCATCGCTGAATGCCAGTACCATCCAATCGTCGTTTTGAAAACTTCTTAATTCAGCTAAAATCTTGCAGCATTTATCTCTAACTGGCTTTTACTCCATTGGTAGTGATCAGAGAATTTTAATGTGGTATGGTCGCATCCGAAATTCGTATTTAGAGATATCCCACACAGCTGATTGGGAAATACCAGTTTCAAAAGTGTTGCTTCCAGTTGATTTCAGACGACTATGCGTTACATCTTATTGTTCGAAAGAAACAATCATTTCAGATCCTCCTGGTCTTCCACGTCCTGCGTTTACTTGGTAGTTGCCTGCTACTGATGAAGTTTCCACAAACGTTTGATACAGGCGTCTAATTGTTAAACGGACTACATTCAGCGAACCATACGCTTCCATGAAGCTTGCTACAACTCTGCTTTTCTGCAGTGTAAACCGGTCAGCCGTTATGGAACCTCACCAGTAAAAAAAAAAAAGAATAGTAAAGCTCATAGCACCGATAGATGAATAGCCTATTGGCTCAAGTTTGTTTAATTATTATGCTAAAGTTGTATATCATACATGTTTGGTGCATGGTTGATACGAGGGTTGGAACTTTAATAGTGACAACTATTTATTATAGCTCGAACAAAATAGATAATGACCTTTCAATTAGTCGCCAGTATTGTGTATAACCCGTTGCCAGCGATGTGGAAGTCGTAGGATACTCTAAGCAGTGCCAGTTGTGTTGTCAGTTCGAGCGGCGCGGTCTATTGCCCGACGAATTTGTAGCAATTCTGAAGCGAATGCCGTGAAGTGTTTCCTTCAGTTTAGAAATCGATTTGAACTTACGAGGGCTTAAGTCAGGGGAGTGCAGCAGGTGGTATAGCACTTAGCAGCCTCATCAGTCAAACAAATCAGTAACAGCTTGCACTATATGTGCTTGAGCATTGTCCTGCAAAGTGACAGTCAGGTCCTGCAGAAAGTGCCATCACTTCTGTCTCTATGTTGCTCATTTCTGGAACACAACCTACGACCAGCTTAGAGACAGAAGTGATGGCACTTTCTGCAGGACCTGACCATCATTTTGCAGGACAATGCTCAAGCACGTATAGTGCGAGCTGTTACCGATTTGTTTGACTGATGAGACTACTAAGTGCTATACCACCTACTGCACTCCCCTGACTTAAACCCTCGTGAGTTCTACTCGATTTCTAAACCGAAGGAAACACTTCACGGCACTCGCTTCAGAACTGCTACAAATTCGTCGGGCAATAGACCGTGTCGCTCGAACTGTCAACACAACTGGCGCTGCTAAGAGTATCCTACGACTTCCACATCGCTGCCCACGGGTTATACACAATGCTGGTCACTACTCTGAAGATCAGTAAAACTTTGAAACCCGTATTTATTTTGTACGAGCTTTAAATAAATAGTTGCCACCATTAAAGTTCCAACCCTTGTAGATAAATATACATCCCATTCGAGTGGTAAAATAATTTTCAGTCACCCTGTGTGTAAACGACTCATTGGAGATACATCGAAATCTACATGTGCACGCTGCAACCAACTGCACAGAGCACGGCGGTTGGTAATGGTTCCAATTAAATTAGATCAGATTAGTGTACTTTTCGTTCCAATAAATCGGCAGTGAGGAGATCCTCCAGGATACAGAATATGCGAAAAAACACAGAATACGTAATAAATATTTACAAAGAAAAACAGTTATGCTAATGTACCTTCCAGAGATCCGACGTGAAATGCTCCTCATGGCTGTGGAAAAGGTAAAAGAAAAAAAAAATTAAATATATTTTCATTTGCAAGGTAATAAATATCTTGTCACAGAACATGTAAATGTTTGATACACAGAGTTGCATCGTGAAACAGAAAAATCATTTCACACCATTTATGTACAGTGAACACATTAACGCCACGAAATTTTTCAGAAGTCAAATTGTACTTAATACTCGCACCATTCGGTATTATTAGTATCAGATACACGTCATCCTGTGCTGCTAAAAAAATAGTTATTGGAGTACAAGGAGCTGGCTACCATCAAATCCTTTAAGCTCCTCTTAAACTGAGCTTTAACTAGTATTAAACTAATTATGGCTGCTGTCAAGCTATTGAAACTGTATGCTACTGAATAATGAACACCTTTCTGGACCAAAGTAAGTGATTTTATATCTTTATGAAGATGATTCTTATTCCTGAAGTAAGCTGTTGGTTTGAAAAATAGATCTATTTTAATGAAAAACTTCATTAAGGACTGAATATATTGGGAACTAGAAGTAGGTATCCCTAGTTACCTAAACAGGCTTCTGCAGGACGTTCTTGAGTTCATACCACAATTCATGTGTATTACAACTCAATCGTGTTTTTCTGTCGGTACGCCATATCTCCCGTACTTCTTAACCAAAATTCACGATTGAGACATCATTTTCAAGATTACATTCACCACTAATTACGAAAAACACACAGTACTATGAAGTTATTGTTTTCGCCCTGCGGGGCTCAGCATTCGTTTGCTGGCTGCGGGCTTGGAGTCCCCTGGCTTCCTGAGCTGGGGACTGGTAAGCACCGCCAGTGCCCCCCTGTCATCGTAAGCTCTGGCCATGCTTCAGCGGCCACTGTATGACGCGCCAGTGGAACGTTGTGTGTCGCAGGGCTTGATCGCCTAGATCGCGAGGATGGTAAAAACCCTTTATAAAAAAACCCTCAACCTCAAGGTGTGCAGAGCTCTGATGACATGCGTGGCTGTTGAAGTAGAACAGTCGTTAGCGAGTAACTTCTGGGAAACCTGCCGAACCTCAGTTGTATAAAGCTTACCTAGTCACAGGGGCTCTGTCTAGGTGGACTTTTATTTACCTAGCTGCTCGTGGGATCGAGATGGGTCCTTCGAAGTTCTCTCTTCCACCACCCAGCTGAATGGGTGGGCCACTGGTGAGTACTAATACCCGGTGAAATAAGAGGGCTCGTGTAGCCAGTGATCCAGACTCAGTGATGTTATAGAATTCCAATGGGTTTAGTAATTCCTGGTCAGAGTGTGTTTTTATTGGTTAAAACGAAGTGTCACTTTTTTTACATACAAAAGTGTTTAGAGGGGATCGGGGGTACTTTAAAATCAGTTAAGCGATTTCGAAATGGGACAGTGTTGGTGGAAACACCACGTTCCCAACAAGTAACAGACCTGCAGAAGGCCAAAACTCTTAAGGCATAAGCCACTGAGACGGAGCTCGACGCCACATTTAACTACAACAGTTAAGGTGTTATGACATGCAGAGACCTGGTGGACATCCCAAAAGAAGACCTGAAAATTGAATGAACCCAAGAAGGAATTATAGACGTGAAGAATATTATGAAAAAGGTGGAAGGCGATTTGATTAACTCCGATTCGTTCATCTTCACTTTTAATAGCACAAAACTACCGGAACATATTAAGGCATGCTTTCTTCACTTAAGGGTGCGACCCTATGCCTCAACCTAATGCTCTGTTTTAAATGCCAGAAATTTAGGCACACCATCTTGGATGTAAGGGAGAAGCCACTTGTGGCAAATGTGGTATGGCTGCCAACGAAGGAGTGGGATGTTCATCTCCTCCAAAGTGTGTGATTTGCTCTGCGGCTCACCCCGTCTGGAGTAGGAACTGCTGTGTTGTAAGGTGTCAGGCAAATCCAACACCTTCCATGAAAATCCTGACATGATAAGCAAATCCAGTAGTATGTTACATAGCTCCGAATAAATCGTGACATTAAATTAACCAAAGTAATACGAGTAACGAGTGAGCAAATGGAATACCACAGACTAACACAAGAATGCCTAAATGCATATCATACCTTCCCACCGCGAGACAGACGCAGTTCCGAGGGGAGAAACGAGAACAGAAGCCGAGAGCAGAACCGTGTTAAGCTGGAAGGCCCTACGATAAGGGACGGACGGACTCCCACGTCGCCAGCTAACCGCTAGGACCACCCCAGCCGCAAGTTTTAGTGTGAGACTTTTTCGCGTCTCTGTTACGTCAGGACCGCCCCCCAGCCCATGTTAAAAGCTAGAGCCCTCCAGAAGAACAGTATAGATCTTACGATAACACAAAAAGGGCCACACCTCAGCCGCAAGTTTTAGCGTGAGACTTTTTCGCGTCTCTGTTACGTTAGGACCACCCCCTCCCCCCAGCCCATGTTAAAAGATAGAGCCCTCCAGAAGAACAGTATAGATCTTACGATAACACTAAAAGGACCACACCAGCTGCAAGTTTTAGCGTGAGACTTTTTCGCGACTCTGTTACATTGCAAACTTTAAAAACATTGCCCCACTACGAAAAGTATAATGTTTCTCATTGGATAGACAGAATTTTTGTAGGCAGAGCTTAAGGTTAACATTGAGACCCTGATGGTCAGATGAAAACATAGCCAGATAGTTTTTTTAAACCAACTTCGGTAAATTGTAGTAAGGAGAAGTTAGGTGAGAGTTGCTTCCGAGACGGCGAGGTGAGCGGAGCTGTGCTGCGCGCCGCCCCCTGACGAACAGCGACAAGGTAATGAACGCACGCGATGCCGCATTTTTGAGCGCACAAGGCTTCACTTAGAACTGCAGAAGTCTCATCTATTACAACCCCTTTACGTAATACTAGTGTCGATCGTCAATTAAAGCTCATGGTGTTCACATTTGCCACTTGAAGTAAAAATCTGATATGCGATGATTTTTCTGTTATATAGTTATTGAGAAGCCACATCAGCCACTGTAATTTACGACAAGTTAGATAAGCAATTAAAGATAATTGAGGGTCACTGTAGACCATTTGGATAGTTTTCTCTCTTGTGAAACTTAATTTAAACCTAGATTATAGATGTGATATGGCATAGGTAATCCTTTGATCCATTGTAGAACTTGGAAACCCACTCGCATTTTTGTTGAACGCAGTTGGTTTTTATCATCCTGTATTAAAACATTTCCTTTTATCAATTGTGCAATTTATAAACAATGTTTTGTGAGTAGAATAAAATTTCCAATGGTAAACTTAACCGCTTTTTCGACGTTATTTTACCAGCTAACTAAAAATAGGTAAGCCTTGAACCCCTTCCATTAAATTTAGTTAGTATTAAGATTCTTTTACAGGGAGTGCAGTGGAACTGACGCTGAAATCATTAAGTATTTGATTATATCGTCGCTAATCTCACTGAACTCTTCTGAATTCTACATGTCATGTGTGGTCTGGCGTCTCCTTACCAGCAACATGTCCCAGGTTCAAACTAGTCAATTCCCTAAAAAACACGCTCAGAACGTCGTTGCTCGAAAGTGGTAGGGAGACACGATATAGAACAAACAGACACCACGCAGAGTGTTAGAGTGTCTTCCTTGAAGAACGGAAGATACAGGAGATTAAAACCACACGACGCATCGCCTGTGGTCAGGCCAAGAAGATTTGTAAGACCATGCAGCCCATGACTTTCATTACCTCCTTTGTTTCAGTTGTTAAACAGCCTGTACAGAAAAGCCACACTGCTACATAAACGGAGGTAGCTAGTGTTAGCTCCCACCTGCGTTTGTAAGTGTACTTGTGCCGCCGCAGTTACTTCACAGCCTACGCTTCCTCGCAAAACATCAGAAAAGTCTGTGATCGATAACGTTGTGGAGCTCCCTACTCCCCCTAAAATTCACTCTGGTCCACTGCCCAGCTCTGCTACTGCCTCCACTTCGAAGCCTACCCAGGGCAAAAAATTAAAGACGAAGCGTACCCAACGACGGAGTCGGGAAGTAAACAGTCCGACGATGTCAACGTCATACTCTCTTGACTCTTCGGTAGAGCTAATGGAACTTGATGTCGGACTGGGGAAAGACAGGATAAAACTGTAACCCCTGTAATAGATGGTTCCCATATTACAATGGAATACTAATGTGTTCAGGATACATGAGGAGGAACTGAAACTGCTAGTGCAGGAATGACCCCTGTGCCTGTGTTTAAAAGAAACACATTTTAAAGCCACTGACACCCGTGTGCTATACCCTTCACTAAAAGAATGACCTGACTGGAGACAAAGCCAGGAGAGGGGTTGCTGTGTTTGTTAATAATGCGCATCACTCCTCTGCTACTGACCTGCAAGCATTCACTGTCGAACTTCATGTGTATCGGAGGATCACTGTTTGCTCGCTGTATCTAGCTCCAACAGATGGAACAGACTTTGAGGCTCTCAAATATCTTGTGGAACAACTCCTGTGACCATTTCTTCTACTGGGAGAATTCAGTGCCCATCATGTTTTGTGGGGCTCGACCTTTACGTGCCCTCGGGGTCGGGCTTTGAAGAACCTCATGACGTGTCACGAGCTGTGTACCTTAAACATAGGTACTCACACTCATTTCTCCACTGCTACTGGGTCATTCTCAGCCATCGACCTCTCTTTCTGCTGTCCAGCCCTCGCAAACTCCATCAATGGGAGGTCATTGATGACCTTCAACCCAGTGACGACTTCCCACTCTGCATTCACCTACTGAATGGAGCACTACCTGAAGAGAAGCCACCAACATGGATGGTCAGCAGAGCAAACTGGACGCTGTTCAGCCGACTGGCTGTGTTTGAACATCGCAAGAGTGTCCAAGAATGGATGGACCACATAACGCGAGTGATCCATCATGCTGCTGACTTATCTATCCTAAAGTCCTCAGGTCGTCTTAGGAGGCGACCTGTTCCTTGGTGGACAGATGAGTGCCTTTCAGCCATCCGGGACAGGCGTGTGACTCTTCGCCAATTTAAATGCCACCCTACAGGAGACAGCCTCATAGCCTTTAGAGTAGTGAGAGCCAAGGCTCAACGTGTAATTAAGGACAGCAAGAAAAGGCAAGTGTTCCTGGACTCTATCAACCGTTGCACTTGTTCTACGAAAGTATGGGAAGCCATCAGGAGTATTTCTGGTAAATGCAGTCTTTTACCAATAGCAGCAGTGCTCAAACAGGGATGTCTCCAAACAGCACCCATAGACATCGCTTAGACGGCGGCAGAGAATTTTGCACAAACTACTGTCTATGTCAGCCAGAATCCGGCATTTCATGGCTACCGTGCGATTGTAGAGAGGGCAAAATTGGACTTTATATCCATCAATTCTGAGACTTACAACTTCGCTTACTCATTGTGGCAGCTGGAATTGGCCCTGCCCGAAACTCGTGATACTGCACCCAGTCACGACCACATCCGGTGCTGCATGCCTCGTCGTTTGCCAGCAGCATCAAAGAAAATCCTCCTCGGAAATTTTAATCTTGTATGGCAGACAAGTAACTTTCCCAACTCAAACCAGGAAAGCACCGCACTTGTCCCTGTAATTATCAGAGTATTGCCTTAGTGAGCTGTATACGAAGGACCCTGCAGTGAATGGTTAACCGTCGTCTGACCTGGTCATTCGAGACCAGCCAACTCGTTAGACACTCTCAGTATGGATTCCGGAGATTTCGGTCCACTGTCGACAACCTGACCCTGTAGAGCAGCTATTCAGCACACTTTTCTATGTAAACCTCACCGTATCAGCATATTTTTCGATATCAGTAAGGCGTACGATCCTACTTGGAGACACTGTATCCTCACACAACTGCATCAGTGGGGCTTTTGTGGCCACCTTCCCCTCTTCATACAATCTTTCCTGTCTCAGCGGTTTTTAGGACTCGAGTAGTGACTCACTGTCAGATAGTTTTTAGCAAGAGAATGTTGTCACTCAGGGCAGTGTTTTGTGTTACATTATTTTTACCATAGACATAAACAGTATCACATCTGCGGTAAGAAGGCCTGTACACCCCTCCTTATTTGTGGACGATTTTGCTGTTTTCTGTTCCTCCTCTAGTGCTGCAACAGCGAGCTGTCAGTTGGAGCATACAGTGCTGAGGTTAGAGGAGTGGACTGCAAGGAGGGATTTCAGTTTCCTGCAGATAAGTGTATGTGTATTCATTTTAATCGTTCTCGTCATTTTTTTAATGTGCCTGTCCTGTATATGAGGGATACCACCCTACAGTTTAGAGACTCAGTGAGGTTTCTAGGCCTCATTCTTGACTCCAAATTGTCGTGATTGCCACACCTGAGGGACCTGAAAGCCAAAACCCTGAAGTCACTGAATATCTTAAAAGAGCCTTAGCCACAGGTCTTGGGGAGTGGATAGGGCCTGTCTGCTCCAGTGTTATAGGGCTTTCGTGCGTTCGCGACTGGTGCGCTGTGTATGGATCAGCGAGACGTTCTTATTTGAAGATGATTGACACTGTCCGCCATGAGGTGCTTCGGCTGGTCACAGGTGCTTGTAGGACCAATCCCATACTGACTCTCTGTGCTGAGGCCGTGAAACCGCCTCTCACCATCCGGCGGCAGCACCTTATGGTCCGGCAGGTATGTAAGTTCTTTGCAGTTCCGACTTCAGCCGCATACCATCCGCCTCTGCAACGCCTTTTCTCCAACCATCCACTAGCCACAACGCCATTTGGGATCCTCGTGCAGCGTGTGCTGGAGTCACTCGGTGTGGAGCAATGGCAACCCCAAATCCAGGGTTTTAACCGTCTGCTGGCCTGGTTACTGCAGAGGCCCAGCATAACTTTGCATTTAGCGCAATACAGGAGGGATTGTACTCCTGCTGCTGTTTGTAATGCGATATTTTCTAACATTTTATATGAGCACCACAGCTATGTAGCTGTCTTTATGGATGAGTCTAAGCAGGGGAACTCCTATGGTTGCTCCATCGTTTTCCTGGATAGTGTCCTCAAGGTCCGACTGCCTCAAGAATTTACTGTCTTCGACGCTAAATTTCTTGTCTGTTCCGATTCTCTAAGTGCCCTTCACTCTCTCCAACGTTTGTACCCAGTAGATAAAGTAATCCAGAATGTCTAGGATGCCCTCCTCCAACTACAGTGACTGGGGAAGGAAGAGCCTTTCTGCTGGGTACCATGGCACATGGGTATTGTGGGGAACGAAAGGGCAGATCTAGCAGCCAAGGAGGCGAGTCGTGATCTTCAGTTCTTTCAGTGTGCCATCCCCCTGCACGCTATCACCTCGCTCTTGAGGAACAAAGTCATGCATCGATGGGAAGACGAGTGGCTGGAAGTGACCGGCAATAAGCTCCGTGTAGTAAAGCACACAGCTCGGCCGTGGTGTACCTTCTTCCAGCCACGTCGACGTGACGAGGTCCTTCTTACTCATCTTCACAGAGGCTACAGCCCTATGACGCATGGCTTCTTAGTCCGCTGAGAGGGAACTCGAATACTCTGTATGCCCCACACATTGGTAGTTCATCTAATCCTACTGGCTTTTTATTTTTTACGTTTTGTGCTATTTTATTGACTTGATGCTCGGTGATTGTGTGAGGTGTCGTTTAAGCTGTTTAATATGCCACTGAGATGCTAAAAATTCTTTCCCCAGTGACCTACAGCTCCCCATAAGATCATGCGAAAACAAGATCATGGAGTGGCCTCATTGGACCTGAAAGTATGAGTAATACATCTCTCGTGTATATATTGACAACAGGCTCCATCAAATTACCAAAGGAAACTAATCGTCACTATAACAACCTGGTTGCAAAAAGTCATCAAAAATATTTTACTCACTGAATCGTGAATACAAACAGTTAATAAGTCGACTGGGGGACTGCAAATAGTCTTAGAGCAGGTGGATGGCTACATTAAACAACAACATAAAAATGTGTCACGAATATGGTCAATGAATGAGGAAACGGTTGACTAATTAAAGGAATGTGCTGGAAGAGTATGAATGAATACTAGTACTCTCACCTAAGCACATGGTGGATGCAACTAGCTGGCTGCGAGGACTAGATTAGTAAAAGAAAACCCTGATGCAAATTGACTGATTTCATACTTGCCTCATTTCGGTAGATCCAAAGATGGTCCCCACATACCACTCGAAAGACGTGTGAGGGCAGAGGGTAGCTGGAGTGGCGGCTTATAATTCTAAGTTGAGAATGACCTCTGTGTTCTTCTGAAAGGTGGAGAAAGCTCACTCAGTGGCTCTATGCGATGTCCTGGAGCAGGTGTTCTCTGGAGAAGTGTTCTCTGCGATTTTCCTGCAGCATGTGTCCTCCTCCTTCGCTCTACAAAACTTAGTCAGTTCTGCCAGCATCAGACGCCGACCAATTGCAACAAACCTTGTCAGTTTCAATCAATGATAATTTAGTAAACAAACTTAACAGATTATTTACTCTTGCGGATTTCTTTAGGTTAACTAGTGAGGTATATTTCTACCTTGGCATGAGGAAGAAAGCAGTAAGTCTCCCCCACTATGTAACAGATTTCAAGTGTGTGTGAAGACGTCCCTGTGAACTTCCACGGCTCGCGCACCCTAGGCCATGCCACAGTGGCTTCACGTGCTGACTTCTAGCGAATCGGCGTGACGGGAAGCGACAACACTACATGTGCATTGTTAATGAAAATTGCCAAATCTGGGCGTTGAAATAAATAAAATGCAGTTGTTTATCGGCTATTCTTCGTTCTGATCGTTTTGTAGTACTATGACCAAAATGAGAAATCACTGCGCTACTGCTGAATCCAAGAATGCTACATGTAAAACGGCGGATATCGTTTACCATCGATTTCGGAAAGATAAGACAACTATAGTGTAAATGGGTCTCAAGCTGTAAAAGAACTGATCCTGTTAATGTAAATAATGCAATGATTTGCTGAGATCATTTCCTTCCCGAAGAATATGAATGAGCCTTAAAAATGAGCTTTTGGGATTTTCTTTGAAAAGATAATTAAATAGTGACTTTTACCATCCAAATAAATTCCAAATTAGCATGGAGATGCATTTGAGGCTGTAGCAAGCACCAGCAAGGATAACATTCAGATAACTACCAGATTTCGATTACCTTCAGAAAAACGTTTCTATGTATTATTGTTTTTTAATTATTAACACATTATTTTTATTGCATTTTCAAGCGTTTCATTTCGGCAGCGACAATGATGCTATCAGAAAATAGATTTGCTTTTATAAATAAATAACATGAGTGAGAGATCGACGATGCGAGAAGAGTGCGCTGCGGCCTTAGAAGCCTTACCTCTGAAGAAAATTAATTTAGATCAGTTGATCAGCAAAGAGGTAGCTCTTCAACTAGATGTTACTGCTAAACACGAAAGAAGCAGATTAAAAACTGAGATACAGCTGCTCAGGAGAGAAAACTACGCTTTGCGAAGAAGTAACAAGGTCCTGCAAGGCAAGTATTCCATGAGTGTTTTGGAAGTAAGTAGTGGTGCAACAAGGACACGGCCCCAAATCCAAGATGGCGGCGTGACCCAAGTACGTGACGTCACGTGACGTCATCTGATGATGCGATTAATGTCAGTTGATGATGCGAGTACCGTTATCCAAAAATTGCGGGAGGATAGGTCAATTGGGCTATGTCCACTAACCTAAGTCACCCCATCCTACGAACTCACGAGAAGTTTGAATTTTGGTGGGAAGATAGGCCAACTGGGCTACCTATACTTACCTAAGAAAATGGTGGGAAAGAAAGAGCATTTGGACTACCTCCACTAACCTAAGTCACATCGTCCTAGGAACTGACCAGAAGTTTGAATTTTGGTGGGGACATAGGTCAATTGGGCTACCTCCGCTAACCTAAGAAAATGGCGGCAAAGAAATGGTACTCAGGCTACCTCCACAAACCTAAGTCACCCCTTCCTAGGAACTGGACATAAGTCTTTATTTAAACAATTGCAAGCAGTACCACCATCAATTTTGCTACCCATCCTCTTGGAAAATTTTGCTGAGCAGAGTTGATATGGTGTCACCCCCACTAGAGGCTGCTCTTTTAATTCGAATATAATTTCTACAAATTTGTTTAAATTTGAATACATTTCTTTAAATTTGTATAAATTTCTTTAAATTTCTTTAAACATCTATAAATTTGTTTAAATTTATTTAAATTTGTTTCAATTTATTATCTACCTACAGCATTAGTGTTGTGTTACCACCACAAGAGGTTGAGATATCAGTTTCTGAGTCTTTTAATATCTTTATTACATGCACTGGATGTAAGTCTTTATTTAAACAATAAGATGCAGTACTACCATCAAGTGTGTTCGCCATCTGCCTCGAATTTCGAGATTTTTCCTCTAATTGTTTACATTCAATTCGAATATAATTTTTATAAATTTCATTAAATTAGTTTAAACATCTATAAATTTGTTTAAATTTATTTAAATTTGTTTAAATTTCTTTAAATGTCTGTAAATTTGTTTAAATTTATTATCTATGTACCTCATTAGTTTTGTGTTACCACCACAAGAGGCTGAGATATCGACGGCTGTATTACATGCACTGGACATAAGTCTTTATATAAACAATTATACGCAGTACCACCATCAAGTGTGCTCACCATCATCTTAAAAAATGTTCACCAAATTTACTCAGAGAGCTCACATTCAATTCGAATATAATTTATTATCTACAGCATTAGTGTCATGTTACCGCCACAAGAGGCTGCTCTTCGCGATACGTCACATTGTCGTGTGCTGATAATACGAAGAACAGTTGGCTAATTTCACACCCGCTGACGTCAGCCGAACGCAAACGTTTTCACTTTATCTAATAATACTCAGGTCCGCCTGTGCTAGCCTTACGTGAGGCCGAAGTCCCACAAAGCTTTACATAGGTAAGAAAAGGGTTTTGCTATGCTTTCAGCTACCTAGTTTCAACTACTTTTCAAGGTCATCCAACCACATTTCCTACAGACATCGAGGGACGTATGTCAACTAGTTTATTACGCTGATACAAAACACTCACCCTGCCTGGAGTCTGGAGTGAGGGAAAATAGGTGTGGAAAACGAATCAGCCTGTTCTGGGCTGCTGGAGAGAGGAAGGAGTGTACTTTATTTATTTTTTGGACAATTTATTTAGCTACGGATTTCACCTAATTTATTTATGATGCTGATGCAAAAACACACACCCTAACGTGCATGGAGTCACAATATACAGTTTACAGATCTCGAAAGTACTCCTAAATAATGCATTACGCTGATGTGCAGAGACGCAAACAACTCGTAAATTACGAGGTCGCGCAGTGGCTAGCACAATAGACTCGCATTTGGGAGGACGACCGTTCATTTATAGAAATTATATTCGAATTAAATGAGCATCCTCTAGTGGGGGCGACACCATATCAGCTCTGCTCAACAAAACTAATTTAGGTAAGTGGAGGTAGCCTGAGTACAGTTCCTTTGCCGCCATTTTCTTAGGTTAGTAGAGGTAGCCCAATTGACCTATCTCCCCACCAAAATTCAAACTTCCGCTCAGATCCTAGGATGATGTGACTTAGGTTAGTGAAGGTAGTCCAACTGCCCTTTCTTTCCCACCATTTTTTTAGGTTAGTATAGGTGGCTCAATTGACCTATCTTCCCGCAAAATTCAAACTTCTCTCGAGTTCGTAGGATGGGGTGTCTTAGGTTAGTGGAGGTAGTCCAATTGACCTATCTTCCCACCATTTTTGGATAATGGTAATTGCATCATCAGCTGACGTCAATCCTGTCGTCAGCTGACGCCACTTGGCGCAAGTACTTAAGTCATGGCCGCCATCTTGGATTTGGGGGCGTGTCTTTGTTGTTCCTCTACTGAAGTAAGTATTCGTGCCTCTTCTGCATCTACACGACTACTCTGAATTTCGGAATTAAGAGGCGGCAGACGATTCATCGAACCATATTCAAGCTATTTATCTACCATTCCAGTCTCAAGCAGGTCGGTAGAAAAACCGACACCGGAATCTTTCCGTGTGAGCTCTGATTTCTCTTATTTTATTATGATGACCATTTCTTTCTATGTAGGTGGATGCCAAAAAAATGTTTTTGCATTCGGAGAAGAAACCTGGCGATTGAATTGTCATTAGCAGATCCTCCCGAATTTGTATATATGTGACACTCTCTCCCCTATTTCGCAATAATACAAAACGAGCAACCATTCTTTGAACTTTTTCGATGCCTTCCGTCAATCCTATCTGATGCAGATCGTACACCACTCAGCAGTACTACAGAAGAGGGTTGACAAACGTAGTGTAAGCCGCATCTTTAGTAGACCTGTGTCGTTTTCTAAGTGTTCTGCCAATAAATCTCAGTCTTTGGTTTGCTTTCCCGGCAAAATTATTTATCTGTTCGTTCCGATGTAAGTTATTCGTAATCGTAATCCCAAAGTATTTAATTGAATTTACAGCCTTTAGCCTTGTGTGATTTATCATCTAACCGAAATTTAGCAGATTTCTCTTAGTACTCATTTGGATTACCTCTCACTTTTCATAATTTCGAGTCAATTGCCAGTTTTTTCTGCAGTAAAACAACAAATTAGAAAATGTTTCACAGCGGATCGGATTTGCTTTTACAATTAAAGCTGCCCAGTCTCAGAGAAAATTCTTTCGGATTCAGATTACACCACCCAATGAGTAGAACTTCGTAATATCCAGAGGTGGGCTCACTTCTCATTCAGTTGACTAGTTCAATAAAATAAAGGAGCAGTTGTTTCAAAGAAAATGCCTTTTTTGCATGCTGCACATCGCTTTTTTTGCAAGGCATCTTCAGTTGGTGTCCTGAAATATTTCATGATTTGTACATTTTTACACATAGGTTATGGTTTCACATCTAGGTTATGGATTTAAAAACAGTTTCTTGAAGTTTTTTTATGAAATGGAAAGGTACTTACAGGTAACTTCTAATTCATTGCATTGCATTGTAATGGTTATATCTATAAGTTTATTAGGTTGTTCTGTTGTTTTTCCATTGTGAATCTTATCTTTGTGTGCAATGTGTTTATATCTGTATACAACCGCTCAATTTTTGCCTGAGGTTCATCTATTAAACAAAGGATGTCATCCATGTATCTGACCCAATAAAGTATGTTGTAATTCTTTTTGATAACATTTTTGAAAATTACGTTTTCTACATGGTTTATGAAAATGTTTGCTAGGGCACCTGATACTGGGGATCCCATAGGTAACCCATCTTCCTGTAAATAGAATTCGTTATTGAAATGAAAGTAGTTCTGTTCAGTTATTAGTTCCAGCAACTTGTGTATTTCTTTGATGTGTTCAAACAGCTCCTCAGTGGAAGCGTTCCCGCTGCATACTCTGCAGCTCGAGAGGAGAGAGCCTCTTCTGTTTTCCCATTATTCTCCACTCAACATTCTCTCCACCAAATTAAATACACTACTGGAAATGGAAAAAAGAACACATTGACACCGGTGTGTCAGACCCACCATACTTGCTCCGGACACAGCGAGAGGGCTGTACAAGCAATGATCACACGCACGGCACAGTGGACACACCAGGAACCGCGGTGTTGGCCGTCGAATGGCGCTAGCTGCGCAGCATTTGTGCACCGCCGCCGTCAGTGTCAGCCGGTTTGCCGTGGCATACGGAGCTGCATCGCAGTCTTTAACACTGGTAGCATGCCGCGACAGCGTGGACGTGAACCGTATGTGCAGTTGACGGACTTTGAGCGAGGGCGTATAGTGGGCATGCGGGAGGCCGGGTGGACGTACCGCCGAATTGCTCAACACGTGGGGCGTGAGGTCTCCACAGTACATCGATGTTGTCGCCAGTGGTCGGCGGAAGGTGCACGTGCCCGTCGACCTGGGACCGGACCGCAGCGACGCACGGATGCACGCCAAGACCGTAGGATCCTACGCAGTGCCGTAGGGGACCGCACCGCCACTTCCCAGCAAATTAGGGACACTGTTGCTCCTGGGGTATCGGCGAGGACCATTCGCAACCGTCTCCATGAAGCTGGGCTACGGTCCCGCACACCGTTAGGCCGTCTTCCGCTCACGCCCCAACATCGTGCAGCCCGCCTCCAGTGGTGTCGCGACAGGCGTGAATGGAGGGACGAATGGAGACGTGTCGTCTTCAGCGATGAGAGTCGCTTCTGCCTTGGTGCCAATGATGGTCATATGCGTGTTTGGCGCCGTGCAGGTGAGCGCCACAATCAGGACTGCATACGACCGAGGCACACAGGGCCAACACCCGGCATCATGGTGTGGGGAGCGATCTCCTACACTGGCCGTACACCACTGGTGATCGTCGAGGGGACACTGAATAGTGCACGGTACATCCAAACCGTCATCGAACCCATCGTTCTACCATTCCTAGACCGGCAAGGGAACTTGCTGTTCCAACAGGACAATGCACGTCCGCATGTATCCCGTGCCACCCAACGTGCTCTAGAAGGTGTAAGTCAACTACCCTGGCCAGCAAGATCTCCGGATCTGTCCCCCATTGAGCATGTTTGGGACTGGATGAAGCGTCGTCTCACGCGGTCTGCACGTCCAGCACGAACGCTGGTCCAACTGAGGCGCCAGGTGGAAATGGCATGGCAAGCCGTTCCACAGGACTACATCCAGCATCTCTACGATCGTCTCCATGGGAGAATAGCAGCCTGCATTGCTGCGAAAGGTGGATATACACTGTACTAGTGCCGACATTGTGCATGCTCTGTTGCCTGTGTCTATGTGCCTGTGGGTCTGTCAGTGTGATCATGTGATGTATCTGACCCCAGGAATGTGTCAATAAAGTTTCCCCTTCCTGGGACAATGAATTCACGGTGTTATTATTTCAATTTCCAGGAGTGTATTTCATACAAGATGGCCGACAAATCCTCCTGCTCACTAGTCTGTAACGGCTCCCACATTTCTCGCTTATCAGCCGGCCGGTGTGACAGAGCAGTTCTAGGCGCTTCAGTCTGGAAGCGCTCGAGCGCTAAGGTAGCAGGTTCGAATCCTGCCTGGGGCATGGATGTGTGTGATCTCCTTAGGTTAGTTGTATTTAAGTAGTTCTAAGTTCTAAGGGACTGATGACCTCAGATGTTAAGTCCCATAGTGCTCAGAGTTATTTGAACCATTTGTCGCATGTCATCAATTTTGAAAGAAGAATTAAGTTTAACTTGAAATAATGTATACAGTTTGACCAGGAAGCGAGTTTTGTGGTATGAAAATAAAACCAACACTAACTTCTTTTATGCTGTTGCAGTCATTTCTTTACCGATTTAGAGAAATAATGACAAAAGGACGAGTTGGTAGTTGATCTGTTTTGTTCCTTGTATGCCGAATGGTAAACTGTGCAGGGATCCGCTGAAATTCCATTTCTAGTACTTCATCCAGATGAAGACAAAAATTATGACGCTGAATACTGTAAACAACAAAGACAAGAGCTCGAAGTGCTTTGTGAAAATTCACTGGTGTCCAAGATTGAAACAACAAACTGCTCTTTCCTCGTCGTGTGCCTAATGCACGATATAATTATACAAACTGTCAACAGATGTCGTTACGATCGTGTTCTGCGCGGAAGATGGGATTCCGATCAATGGAAAACCACGCCAGCAATGACGTCAGTGCACCTATCAAGAGGGGTAGTTTTTGCAGGGTTGTCTCAAATCGACAATCGCTGTGTGTATAGTTACAGACGGTGCAGTATGACACAGAGAAGACGCCTACAGACTCTTCGCTGTGGAGGGTTCAAGTGGTTCAAATGGCTCTGAGCACTATACGACTTAACTTCTGAGGTCATCAGTCGCCTAGAACTTAGAACTAATTAAACCTAACTAACCTAAGGACATCAGACACATCCATGCCCGAGGCAGGATTCGAACCTGCGACCGGAGCGGTCGCTCGGCTCCAGACTGTAGCGCCTAGAACCGCACGGCCACTCCGGCCGGCTGCTGTGGAGGGCCCGAGGTAGAATGGAAGCAGGAGAGCCGCAAACTGATATGGCCCTATGGCGTAATGTGAATCGTTCTGTTGTTTCCCGGATGAGGCGACAGTTTATAGAGACCGAAACTGTATCCCGGAGACCAGGAGGGGGCCGACCACGTGTGACATCTAAAAGAGTGGAATGTTATTTGGCTGTAAGGCCACGACGGTACCGCCTTACTACTGGCATCTGACCTCGCAGGACGTGTTGTGTCGGGGCAAACAGTGTACAGAAGGCTTCAGCAGAGCGGCCTTTATTGTTGGAGACCTGCTGTCTGTTTATCTCTGCCGTGTCTTCACAAACGGGAACGGCTAGAGTGTAGCCGTCAACGTGCCACTTGGACGGTCGAACGGTGGGCTAATGTTTTCACAGATGAGTCCAGATTTGGCCTGGTGAGTGATTCTCGACGGATTGGCATCTGGATGGAACAAACATTTCGGGACCCAAACATTGTGGAAAGAGGCTGATATCGAGGAGAATCCCTAATGGTGTGGGCAGGGACAATGTTGACCACTCGAACACCTCTTAATGAGATCATACAGGTGATTTAACTGTGGTCAGGTACCGTGAGAAGATCTTGGGTTCTCGTACACGGTTGTTTTGTGGTGCTGTGGGCCCAGACTTCGTATTGATGGACGAGAATGCTCGACCTCATAGAGCGCGGGTGACTGATATTTTTTTGGAAACGGAACATATTTCACGCATGCCGTGGTCTGCTTGCTCCCATGTCTGGGATGCACTAGGAGACTGGTTGAATTACGTCAGCATCCACCAACCACTCTCCAACACTGGTGAGCAGGTCTGCAGGAAGAATGGGCGTTATTGCCTGAACATGAGACTGATGAAATCGTTTGTAGCATGCCCCGTCGTTGTCAGGCCTGTATTGATGCCACAGGTGGTCACTCCCCACGCTGAGCACATTAACCAATTGTCGGAATGTGTCTGCAAATCCTTTAAGTTAAAAAAACAAACAAACGAAGAACGTTTTTGTATACCGTTATGCATGTTGCAGTTGACTACGTTCTGTATTCTTTACATTGTTTCTACTTTTCTATCACCTGTGTATACTGTTTTGTGGGAAAATATACGCACCCTTGCAAAATTTGCGTTTGTCGCTTTAATTTTGAACATCAGTGTACATCAGCCAAGTACCCACACCGAGATATATCTTTGTTCTTTGTGTTGTCCCGCACATGAGCAGATTAATCAATGAATTCGTAAACAAGGGATGTGACCGAAAGTTTAGGAAAACAGCAGAAGATACCATAATAAAAAACCGGAGTAGGTAATGAAACAAAATCTCTAGATTCGAACCGGTATATCTGTCTGAGAAATGTATTGGGCAAAATACTTGCCAAAATTGTTAATCGATGGATTGAAACGCCGCAGAGTGCTAACACGTTTACTGCTGTCATTAGTTGAGATTTCCGTAATACAGACGTTTTTCTCCAACATAATAGTAGTTCAAAAAGATGTTTTTTTATTACACAAGTATTCACTACTGTCTCTTCAGGATGATACTCCACGAATTTCGACCTTGTGTACCCTCTTCTTCTGCTAATTCATTCTGCAAAGTCATTTCATATCATTTTGGAGTCAGGTAGTTCTGTCTTGTACTCTTCTTCTTCCTCCAGTTTACCAACCCAGTATAAATTGTGATACTCTTGTGTCTTCCATTCTTCTTACATATCCGTAGCACTGCAATCTTCTTCTGTCCAACACATCATATATTACTTTTTTCACTTATATTCTCTTTGACTCTTCACTGCTCCTCACTTTTTCTTTTCTTGACATTTTTGCTGATACACTCAAGCGCCAAAGAAATTTTGATAAGTGTGCGTGTTGAAATACAGAGATATGTAAACAAGCACAATACGGCGCTGCGGTCGGCAACGCCTAATAAGACAAAAAGTTTCTGGCGCAATTGTTAGATAGGCTACTGCTCCTACAATGGCATGTTAACAAGATTTAAGTGAGTTTGAACGTGGTGTTACAGTCGGTGCACGAACGACTGGACACAGCATCTCCGAGGTAGAAATGAAGTGAGGATTTTCCCGTACGATTATTTCACGAGTTTACCGCAAATATCAGGAATCCGGTAAAACCTCAAATCTCCGACATCGTTGAGGCCGGAAAATGATCCTGGAAGAAGACGACCGAATATAATCGTTCAACGTGACAGAAGTGCAACCATTCCGCAAATTGCTGCAGATTTCAGTGCTGGGCCATCAACAAGTATCAGCGTGCGAATCATTCAACGAAACATCATAGATATGGCCTTTCGGAGCCGAAGATCCACTCGTGTACCCTTGATGACTGCACGACACAAAACTTTACGCCTCGCCTGGGTTCGCCAACACCGACATTGGACTGTTGATGACTGGAACTATGTTGCCTGGTCGGACGAGTCTCGCTTCAAATTGTATCGAGCAGATGGATGTGTACGAGTATGGAGACAACCCCATGAATCCATGGACCCTGCATGTCAGCAGGGGACTGTTCAAGCTGGTGGAGGCTCTGTAACGATGTGAGCGTGTGCAGTTGGAGTGACATGGGAGCCCTGATACGTCTACATACGACTCTGACAGGTGACACGTACGTAAGCATTCTGGCTGATCACCTGCGTTAATTCATGTCTATTGTGCATTCCAGGGAACTTGGGCAATTCCACCAGGACACTGTTACACCCCACACGTCCAGAATTGTTACAGAGTGGCTCCAGGAACACACCTCTGAGTTTAAACACTTCCGCTGGCCACCAAGCTCCTCAGACATGAACGTTATTGAGCATACCTGGGATGCCTTGCAACGTGTTGTTCAGAACATCAGAATCGATCTCCAACCCCTGGTACTCTCGCGGTTTTATCGACAGCCCTGCGGGATTCATGGTGTCAGTTCCCTCCAGCACTTCTTCAGACACTAGTCGAGTCTAGGCCATGTAGCGTTGCGGCACTTCTGCGTGGTCGCGGGGGCCCTACACGACATTAGGCAGGTGAACCAGTTTCTTTGGCTCTTCACTGTATTTTCCAAGAGCCCAACTCCAGTGCTTATCGAGCAGGAATGAGATGAATACAACTAAAAGAATAACAGTCAAGTAGATATTAGAGAGTGCAGAAAGTTGGACAAATCATACAAGTTATACCAAATTTGGACTTGGGAAAAGAATTTTGCTGGGGTCGAAATTAATTAGGTATACCCTAGGCATTTAAACACATAAGTATATTAACGGATATTTTCGGAGTTTATGATGGTTTCCATTATTTAGAAGATCAACGAAAACCGGATACCCTAGAATAATGTATGTTCTATTGTCTATTGGGTTGTTGTAAAGACTGACACATGACGGCATCAAGTTCGGCAAAAAAAATTACCAAACAAATTTGAGATATTTAGGCAGATACTCTTCTGCCCTGACCGAGTTCGCTTGTAGAGTCTTTTGTCGAACTTGTTCTGCGTGACCTATAGTAATTAAATGTAATATCAATAGAACGCATGGATTTAGGTATAATTGTGTGCCTGCATAATATTCCACTGAAGCCAGGTCTGCGCTCCGATTTCCCTTTCCATAATTACGTGGTGAAAGTTAATCCTGTTGACTAGAGAGACCATTTGTCATGATGTGTAATATGAGAGCCCCTGCTGTTGCAGGGGCAATAACTATTCCAATAGATACATGGCTAATTGTTCAAATGCTATAGGTAGTCAATAAATATCAATTAATCTACACCCTCTACTGATTATTTCCTCCATTTATAATTAACAACTTAAAGAATAGGTGAAACCTAAGGTATCCAAACCTCCCTAGAAAATGGAAAATAGGAGTGATAAAATATCCCAAGAAATTGGAAAATACAATTGATAAAATATCCCTTAGAGATGACAGGCAAACCCTCACAAATTAGTCGCTACCTCAGTCGCATGCTGGGTCAACAAATGAAAATAAATAAAAGCCTTATGGTCTCCATTATACCCTGCATAGGTGCCTTCTGTAGTGGTTGTATAGATTGCGTTATCCGTTGCCTTCAAATTTGTAAACCAGTGCTACAGAGGGTAACTTGCAGAAGCAGTAGGGCACGATAAGAGACTGTAAACATCCTACCCTGTCGAATTTTATCAGTACCATCGGTAGACTGGTTACGTTGCAACGGATTTCGAAAGACTCTCCACAGGGACTTTAGACGGACCTAAACTGTAGGATGTTAACTTAGCCACTTATGGATATATATAGCAAATATAGACAGAGACTGCCAGGAGCTGCAGCGTATGTTGATGACTAGCTACTCCCATCAACTCTCTAGAAATAACTGACAAATATCTTGGAACATTGCGTGAATGTTGAGCTCTGGTGTGCCTCCGGATAGCACCACACTATGCAATTTATATAGGGTGTTACAAAAAGGTACGGCCAAACTTTCAGGAAACATTCCTCACACACAAAGAAAGAAAATATGTTATGTGGACATGTGTCCGGAAACGCTTACTTTCCATGTTAGAGCTCATTTTATTACTTCTCTTCAAATCACATTAATCATGGAATGGAAACACACAGCAACAGAACGTACCAGCGTGACTTCAAACACTTTGTTACAGGAAATGTTCAAAATGTCCTCCGTTAGCGAGGATACATGCATCCACCCTCCGTCGCATGAAATCCCTGATGCGCTGATGCAGCCCTGGAGAATGGCGTATTGTATCACAGTCGTCCACAATACGAGCACGAAGAGTCTCTACATTTGGTACCGGGGTTGCGTAGACAAGAGCTTTCAAATGCCCCCATAAATGGAAGTCAAGAGGGTTGACGTCAGGAGAGCGTGGAGGCCATGGAATTGGTCCGCCTCTACCAATCCATCGGTCACCGAATCTGTTGTTGAGAAGCGTACGAACACTTCGACAGAAATGTGCAGGAGCTCCATCGTGCATGAACCACATGTTGTGTCGTACTTGTAAAGGCACATGTTCTAGCAGCACTGGTAGAGTATCCCGTATGAAATCATGATAACGTGCTCCATTGAGCGTAGGTGGACGAAACTAAAATGAGCTCTAACATGGAAATTAAGCGTTTCCGGACACATGTCCACATAACATCTTTTCTTTATTTGTGTGTGAGGAGTGTTTCCTGAAAGTTCGGCCGTACCTTTTTGTAACACCCTGTATGTTTCTGGAAACAATGACTTATAAGGAAGTCGTCAGCTGTCATAACTCAAGAGACAACTGGAAGGCATGTGATCAAGTACAGTGCTATTCAAAAAGAAGGAACAGGCTTCAATCATGTACTTCTTCCAAACTACAAAAGACAGACACATAATTCCAACGTTCCTGCAAAGAGAAAAGTTCAAATTTTTATGCATTCAATGTGAGCAGCATGTGTTACACGAAAAAGATCGAAACGGTGGCTCATTTCCTACCACACATGCGAAGCATCTGGCCTCTTCTTGTCGAATTCACAGCTTCAAAAATGCGATGTCGCAGTGTTTGAAAAGTGTCAGGGACAGGGGGGATAAAATCACAGTTTTCACAGATCAGGCTCGCAAGGTGTGAGGTCTGGGTACCTGGGAGGCCAATGGCGGTGAAGTTCATCTGCTGCTCCTCCTCTTCCTATCCAACGTCCCAGACTTCACTCCTTGTGACATTTATCTATGGGGTTAAAAGATCGCGCTTTTATTCACTAGATAATATATACTGAGATGACAAAAGTAGTAGGAATATCTCTTAACATCGTATAGTACATCGGCATAGCACAGCAATGCGACGTAGCATGGAAGTCCGCAGCAGAAACATTGAGCCTTGCTGCCTATATAGCTGTCCATAATTGATGTTCCATAAACGTTAGATGGGATTCACATCGGATGACCTGGCTGGCCAAATCGTTCTCTGGTGAGATCTGCGCCACATTCGAGCCCTACAATCAGCTCTTACCAACTGAAATCGGGAAACATCCTATTACGTCATGGTTTTCCAGTCGTCTAGGATCCAACCGCTATGGTCACGAGCCTAAAAGAGGCGCTGCAGGCGATGTCGTGCTGTTAGCAAAGGTACTCACGTCCATCGTCTCTTGCCGCAGCCCATTAACGACAAATTTCGCCGCACTGTCCCAAAGGATACGTTCGTCGTACATCCGACACTGATATCTACGGTTATTTCATGCTGTGTTGTTTGTCTGTTTGCACTGACAACTCTACTGCTCTCGGTTGTGGAGCGAAGGTTGGCGGCATCTAGCTGTCCGCGGTGGGAGGCAATGCCTGAAATCTGGTATTCGCGGCTCACTCTTGACACTGTGGATCTCGGAATATTGAATCCCCTAAAGATTTCTGAAACTGAATGTCCCATGCGTCTAGATGCAAATACAGTTCCGCATTCAAAGTCTGTTAAATTCCGTTGTGCGGCCATAATCACTCCGGAGATTTGCTATCTCGTGACATCTGTCACATCAGTGTATACACGCTGTGCAGTACAATCAGTCACTTCTTCGCACCTCGTAATTGTCTCCCGTTGGATGCAGGAGTTTGACATTAGGCTCAAAGGTGCGTACAGGTTTCTTCTGTAATGGTGCCAAAGCGGGCTCGGCGACGATGCGGACAGCAAGATGTCTACAAATTGCGAAAAAAGGGTCAGAGCTTAGAAGTTCATGTCAGCTGTAATGATGTCACATTGGCACCAAATTCCACCACAATCCTGCCCACCGCCACCGCAGACTTCTCACATTACGGTAAGGGCGTCACACCCTCTCTTACCGACATTTCACCCCTTCCTTTCACGTCTGTGCAACGGGGGGCAGAACCGTGATGCGCAGCGTTGAGAAAATCCCGTATTTTCCTATGAGTGGCTGAGGAAAGCATTTCACACACACTACCGCTCAGAATCGACGCGCAAAGGCCTCAGCGGCGTCAATGAAACTACCCCTTCCCTTGTGGCGTTGATTCCCACACATTTCGCGGTCGAAAACGACAGTTCGCAGTGCGATGAGCAACAGGACAATATTCTTGACTATCTTTAACAGTGCTGACACCCCCCCGGACGATTCATCCCTTCTCTAAGGACACTGTGGGTCTGCAGCTCCATATAACGTTATCGCACCACCTAGGAGTGCAGCACGGCCACAGGTTTTGCTTATGTGTAGAGCAGCAACTGCTAGGGACCGTACAAAACCATTCAACGAAACACAATAGAGAGTTTATGCTTTTCCAGTCCTCCTGTTTTGCACCCTCCTGTGGCGTGATGATGACGAGGGGAGCGGGGGAGGGGGGTGGTGTTGGAGGGTGGTGGTGAATATGACACTGGATGAATAAAATGACAATGGGGCCCCACCCCCACTCCCCTTCCCAAGTTCAGGAACACCATTGCTGCCATCTTTGCACCTTTATTGAGCACTTTAAAAAAGTACCTCTTGTAACGGGACATCCTCCTCTCGCATTACCTTTCCCCAACAGTGGTTGTCGATACCAGTATTATTTTTCGAATTTTGGACAGTTTAATATTATCTCAGTTGCTTTTCTGAAAACTTGCATATAATTTTATACACAGTATGCTATATTTCAAGCTAAAATTTATGAAAAGGGACTATTTCATCCAATATTTTAGTTTCGATGTTATTATGTACAGTTAAAAATATATATTTTTTTAAGAACATTTGAAATTACGAATTATTTCCACACTTAAAATTTATATTATCAGTTACGCAATCCTGTACTGTTTACTATGTTTATTTCTGGATTCGTTTATGAAATAATAAACAATAATTTAACGAAAACTAGTAGAAATTCATTTATTAAGAAAAATTATGAACCTTTTGGAATATTGTTATTTCCGCAGAGTATGAGAATCGTAAGCCTGCCTCTGATGTGATCGGACGTATTTTTGTATAATATCAAAATACTGTACGACATACTAAAATGTGAGAAAATCAGTGGAAAATATATTTACGTAAAAAATTCTGCAACAACAATCTTCCCATTTATATAGTTAAAACCAACTGTGAGGACCTGATGTTTGATTTTCAGCTTCAAGAATCATACCCCTAGACAAGAAGAACTGGAGCCATCTCAGCATGACAAGCTAAGTAAATTTGTAAGTTTATTGTAATTTTCGCTCCTCTCAAATCTTCATAAAATCTTCTTATTAATTACTTGGACTGGGCATTGTTTAATGTGGACAACAGATGGAAGAAGGAAGGAGGACGGGGATTACACAGTATAGATAAAAGCCACGATGTATTCCTAGGCGTCTGCAGGCGGGCAACGCTGCCTGCACTCCTCAGATTCCGCAGGCACGCAATCACGTGCGAGAGCTCAGCGTAGCATCACACATCTGTAGGCTGTCGGAGGGGTTGCTTGTCTGCAGATACGTTATAATCTGTCACTGGTTTTCTTTGTAGAGGTGCATTGTTAAAGCGTTCAACGAAAATGCGCGTGTTTGTAGCCGAAATTGGGGGTCTTAGAGCGACACTTTGCCGTTTTATTCACGTACCTATCAAAGTCGACCCACCACTCCCCGACCAAAGCACAGCAGAGCACGAAACAGCAGGGATGAAAATGCATAATGCACTTTCCTCCTTCCGATCACGTCCAAATTTCATCGAATGGTTTTGAACGGTCTCTGGTGGTTCCACACTGTACACCACAACAAAAATTGCGGTAGCGCTGCACTCCACAGGGGTGTGACAACGTTCACGGGAGTTGCAGGCTCGCGATGTCCTGTTGTTCACCGCACTATGTACTGTCGTTTTCGACCGCGAAATGTGTGAATCAGCGCCTAATGGGAGAGGTTGTTTCATTGACACCCTTTATGCCGGCCCCTGAGACCTTTCGGTATACTATCATGAGTGACAGTGTGTCTGAAATGTTTTCCGTTCCCACCCATGAGAACGTTGGTGTCTCGGTTCTGACATTCATCGCAGTGCCGTCAAAAGAAGAGGTGAAATGTAGGGAAGACGGGCTTTGACGACCTACCACATCCAGACAGTGGCGTCGCAAGATGCCACGCTTTTACACCACTAAAAAGGGAGGCTGTATACATCTTCGAGCAAAATTTCAAACTTCTGCGTAACAATGGGAAACGGTTACAGGATTCCGAAAAAGTGACCCTTTTATTATGTTGCCCAGTGTAACTGAAAACAGTAACGGTTCTTTCCTCGGTGTACTCTAGAATTCACCTCTATATCCGTCGATTTTGCAGTGCCAAGAGCGGCATGCTGAGTTCTATCTGAAAGGAAGACTTGACTGCGGTTACAAATCTGGTCCAGCATTCAGTAAGCTCGCTTTTTTCACTAAACGACATTGAGAAACTGTGTCAGATGTCTTCCTGAATCGAGGAACACAGCATCAAGCTGATCGCCGTGGCCTTCAGCTATATGGGTCTCAAGGAGGAGCACAGCGAGCCGAGTTTGCGAAATAAATATTGATTTTCATAGAGGAGATTTTTGTTCTCAAAGAAGGTCGTAATTCTTGAGCGTAAAACATGTTGTATAGTTCTGCAACTGCCTGACGTCAATTATATGGGCTTCTAATTATATGGGTCTGTCCTAGGACCCTTCCTGAAATCGGGAATAACCTGTGTTTCTTTCCAGCCGTTAGCTACCCACCGCTGCTCCAGTGACCAACGATAAATTATTGCCAGAAGGTGAGCTAATTCTTTCGCATTATCTCTGTAAAATCTTACAGATATTTCATCTGGTCCAGTTGCCTTTACACTACTAATCGATTATAGCTCTTTTTCTATGCCTCGATCACTTACCTGCCATTTTGGCGTTCGTTCGATGGTTGAATGGAGGGGCCGTATTGCGATTTTTCACGGTGAAACAGTTTCTTCTGTCCGCTATCTTCCGCTTCGGTACCAGGAAATGTTTCTACCAATCCCTGTCTACGAAACGAGTGAGATAACGCAATGATGAGACTCTGGACTAACTAAGGACCGGGATTTAACTCCGTGTCCAGTAATCCGGGAGTAGGTTTTCCGTGGTTTCTCTTTAATTGAGTAAGGTAAATGACAGGATAGTCTCTGTTATGGATGAATTTTTTCAACATGTCTGGCCACTTATGAGCTTGAGCACAGGCGATAATGATCTCGGAACCAGAAATCCTAATCTTCCTCCATTCTCCCGATGTAGAATTCGCGGATTGTTGGTCCATCGAACAATTACCGCGGTGTTTCATTGGTTCCTGGCGGTCACTAATACCACGCCAAAAATACTTCTAAGCATAGCTGCTGAAACTACCACACATGCTTATCCCCTTGGATGCATACAGTTTTTAAAATTCTCTTGAGAATCCGACGGGGTGTGTACTGACCTTCTATTAAAAATGTGGAAGTTGAATTTCTTAACGAATTCGCTGTCGTGATGGATCGGGAATAAATTCCATCGCTTCCTGTTCGCGTTTTGAAAGGTCATCATTACAGATGTAGTTTATTGGATAGTACCTACTATGTTTTCTATTTCAGATTCGGTTTATTCTCAGTAGTTACAACGGTGGCCCAGAGTTTTGCACTTGTTTACGGTAAGACTTATGCTTCTTGCTTTGCTTGCCTTTACATCCTGAGCTTTTGCTGTAGATAAGTAATACTGTTCTGCTATTTGCACTGGAGTTTTTTGTACGTACCATTACTCTCTCCGTGCGTTTCTTCATATTTCTACCTGAACGCATATATTTTATTTTTCAGATTGGCCAGTGTTCCCTATTGTGACATATCTTTGCCAGTGTGCCTCTTTTATCAAATAGAGTGATCCTTTCTTCCAAATTATAATTTCAGCGTGGTATTCGCCCCCTATTGAGAGAACGAATAGATAGCTGTAGAAAGCACCGAATGAGGGCTCTCTGGCAAGGGAGCTTACAGGTCGCGTGCGTGACAGGTGGGAGATTTAATAACGCTCTGGCGTGGGGGACTTCGGTCAGGGCGAGACGTGAGAGCAAGGGGAGGACCCGCCACTCGTACACGAATTATTTATAACGTAAGACGGCAATTGCCGATGTGCTGTAGCGAGGTAAAATCTGAATGTAAACAACACTTTGAAAGTCCAGTAAAGATATTAATTTATGAAATATCTGAGGACGCTGTTCTCGACCGAACGTAGCCGAATGGCTACCGAAGGTAGTCGATAGAACTCAGATAGCTTCGCAACGCGCGAAGTTGCAGTCGACTCCTAGGTGCGGTTCGAGGCATTATCTCTGCTAGTATGGACACGTATGTATGTAATAATTCGACAGCAATTTTGAGAATGTCTACCAACGGTCAAATTTTTGTCTCAAATCATTAAAGCAGATTTTTTTGGCATCTCGATTATTACGGCTTTCGTAAAGGTGGAATCCCGCCAGATAATTCTAAGTTAATTCATTCATTGTCGTGACACCAGTCAACGCTATCTGCCGCAGGTACATCGCGTGGAAAACTGTCAAATAATTGGGTTTAATCCATTAGTTGATTAAACAAGTTGCAAATCAGAGAGTGAGCAACCATTGTGAAGTTCTCTGTGCCACAGTGACAGCTATAAAACGCCGATAGTGGCTTAATTCCAGTCTCCACAGGTAATGGAGTTGTTTCAGTGCGGCATTCCTTGCGGGGTAGCGCTTTGCAGATAATCGACGAACTTTGGATTAGAAGTGTTACTGGAATGTTTTGCAGAGGTCCATGGATTTAGAGGCAGAATGTTTTGTGATGTCAAAGATATACCAAGTTGTCTGCTGTGGACAGTATAGCCAGTAACAAATCAGTATTAGTATTGTATTTACGACGTTTTGTTAGTGTATTATGTATGAAAGGTGCCGAAGATTCCATTGTAAAAAATGCTCTGTAGTGTAACCGTCCGCCTTTGGAAATAAGGATGTAAATAAATTGTGATATTGTAATTACAGAACTGTGGTAAATTAATAAAACAGCATTTATATAGGGTGGTGTTCCAGAAAGAGGAGTAAAAGCAGTCTCTCACCAAGACGACAATGGAAGGAGACAGAAGACAGCGCAGCAGCAGTATTAGCGAAGTCGGTTAAGAAGAACAGGCAGTGATGGGGTTGTGCTGGAACCGAAGTATAAAGCACCAGCTGCAGCGCGACATGCGCGATGGAACAGTACGCCAGGGGCCGAAGTGCAAAGCGCCAGTAAGTCACTAGTTGTATCGTCAACAGGTTGCTGAGGCGCGGAGAAAGTATGTGATAAGGCATTACCGTGCCTTAAATTAATTTCTGATATTGCCAGTAGGTTAAGTAGTTTGTTTTGGAGACCTTTTAATACTACTCAACGCGCGACACACGATTCGAGACAAATGGCGCGTACGAGTTCCCTCCTTTTGATAACTGACGACTGTAACGACAGGGAGAGCGTCTGACTACAAAGTAAAATTAAATTTGCCAAATCAGGAAAACAAAGTATATGTGTACGACAGGAGAAAACGCTACGAAAGAGATTGTAAGTATTTAGTTTTGGTCTATAAACTCACAGTTTTATATAACGTATCCCCTGAAAAAGGATAAAGACGTTCAAATGATAGGCGAAGATGGTTTAGATTTATCAAATGGCCGTAGGGAATTACACGAAAACGCTATAGAAATGAGGGAGTTTAGGGGACAAAGAGGTTGCACGGAATTTCTTGCCTGCACTGACTGGGTCAGCGTCAACAAAGAAAAAGAAGTTAGATCTACGTCTACATTATTCGTCCGCAATTCACAGTTACGTGCCTGGCAGAACGCTCATCGAACCACCTCCAGGCTATTTCTCTATCGTTCCACTCTCGAACAGCGCGAGGGAAAAACCAACACTTAAATCTTTCCGCGCGAGCTCTTCTTTCTCTTATTTTATTGTGTTGGTCGTATCTCCCCATCTAGGGGGCGCTGACAAAATATTTTCACACTGTGAGGATAAAGCTGGTGATTGAAATTTCATGAGAAATTTCTGTCGTAACGATAAACGCCTTTGTTTTAAAGATTGCCATCCCAATTCGCGTATCATATCCACGGCACTCTCTCTCCCATATCGCGACAATACAAATCCAACTGTCTTCTTTGAACTTTTTCCATTTCCTCCGTAAATGCTATCTGATGCGGATCCCACACCGCGTAGCAATACTCCAGAAGAGAACGGACGATAGTAGTTTAGGTGGTCTCTTTAGTAGACTTGTTGCATTTTCTAAGTGTTCTGCCATTATATCGCAGTGTTTGGTTCTCTTTCCCCACAACATTATCTATGTGATCGTTCTAGCTTAAGTTATTCGTAACTGTAATCCCTAAGTACTTACTTGGATGCACAGCCTTTAGATTTTTGTGGTTTATCGTGTAACCGATGTAAGTAGGCTGTTTAGGTTTTTATATTGGTAACGCCACGTAGCGCTCTATATGAAAATCACTGACTGTGCTGTGTGCAGTCTGAGGCTGGTCGGCATTGTTGCAATAATCGCTATTGTATTGTTGGGCAGGTGGCTGTTAACAGCGCGTAGCGTTGCGCAGTTGGAGGTGAGCCGCCAGCAGTGGTGGATGTTGGGAGAGAGATGGCGGAATTTTGAGAGCGGATGATCTGGACGTGTGTCCGTCAGAGACAGTACATTTGTAAGACTGGACGTCATGAACTGCTGTATATATTATGACTTTTGAACACTATTAAGGTAAATACATTGTTTGTTTTCCATCAAAATCTTTCATTTGCTAACTATGCCTATCAGTAGTTAGTGCCTTCAGTTGTTTGAATCTTTTATTTGCTGGCAGTAGTGGCGCTCGCTGTATTGCAGTAGTTCGAGTAACGAAGATTTTTGTGAGGTAAGTGATTTGTGAAACGTATAGGTTAATGTTAGTCAGGGCCATTCTTTTGTAAGGATTATTGAAAATCAGATTGCGTTGCGCTAAAAATATTGTGTGTCAGTTTAGTGTTGATCAGAATAGGTAAAGAGCGAAATGTCTGAGCACGTTCAGTTTTGCTCAGCTGTTTGAAAATCAAATAGCGTGAGAGGTTTACCGGCACAGTCATGTATAATTTTTCTAAGGGGACGTTTCATACCGAAATTTAGCGGATTTCTTGTAGTACACATGTAGATCGCTTCACACAATTGCCAGAAAATATTTTAATGAAGGTCTTTGTAAGTTTAATAGACGGTTGCAGGACGCTGACAATTCAGGGAAATTTCCGAAAAATGAGGACAATCTTAACAACAAATAGGAAAACCTTTCTGCAAATTTTTCAGAAATCAATGAAACATTCAAAAAGCTAAAAAAAAAAAAAAGTTTGGAGAGCTGGAAACTGTGATTAGAGAAGTGGAGGCTCTGAGCACTATGGGACTTAACATCTATGGTCATCAGTCCCTAGAACTACTTAAACCTAACTAACCTAAGGACAGCACACAACACCCAGTCACCACGAGGCAGAGAAAATCCCTGACCCCGCCGGGAATCGAACCCGGGAACCCGGGCGCGGGAAGCGAGAACGCTACCGCACGACCACGAGCTGCGGACAGAGAAGAGGAGGGTGATCGAATTGAAGAACAAGGGAAAACAGTAACATGTTTAACAGATAATTAGATGTGGATCCCACACCGTAGAGCAATACTCCAGAAGAGAACGGAAAAGCGTAGTGCAGGCAGTCTCTAGCAGACTTGTTCCATTTTCTACAGTAAGTGTTCGGCCAGTAAATCGCAGTCTTTGGTTCTCTTCCCCACAACATTATCTATGTGATCGTTCCAAATTAAGTTATACATAACCGTAATTCCTAAGTACTTACTTGAATGCACAGCCTTTAAATTTGTGCTATTTATCGTGTAACCGAAACTTAGCGGATTTCTTTTAGTACTCATGTAGATGGCTCCACACTTTTCATTACTTAGAGTCAATTGCCACTTTTCGCACCATAATGTGGGTACCCTAGAAAATATTTTGAAATAACACGATAGCAAGAAAATTAAATTGCAAATTTTCAGCCTATTGGGCATGTGACGCTCTTTATAGTCATCCGTCTGTCGGATGGGGACGTTAAGCTTGCCCGTCCCCTTGATTCTATTCGAGACGAGTAGGCTATGTGCCAGCACCAGGTTTCACCCTCTCTCGTCATCGTCATACATAAAATTATACTATATGATCATCCATTACACTCGCATACAGTCCACAAAGACACATACAACACAACATCCACATCAGAGGAAGATCACTTTTTCCACTAGGCGGCTGAACCCACCTCGTGGGATATGCCAAACAACACTGTCATACGTGATTTCCATTTCCATTCAATCTATTATAAACCAACTGGCGGAAAAGCTCTAAAGTCTGCCAACAACGTTCGTGAAAATATAGAGAAGAAACCAAGAGCAGTCTGTAAACATTAGTGAGGCACAATCTGCACTTGGTTGTGAAGTAAATAATACCTGATAAGAGGTCAGAGGAGGTGCATAACAAGATAAAAGAGATTCAACGCGAGGTTAGTGAAAGATAGCCAAGGACACTAATCATTCCGTTGATCACATTAAAGATCTTAGATGAAAGCGTTACCTTCATACTTTAAGACTGTTTCAGCAAAGAAAGGATTAATTTTGTGAGTGTATTGTACTGAAGTCTGGTGTTTAAATATATCTAGAATCCATAGTTTTTGGGCAAAGAGAGGGCTGCATCCAGTAGCTTTCGTAAGACAGTTCCTGAACACTGGGATGACAAAAAGAAAATTGGTCGTGTCATCAGCAGGCTTGAAGAGGATAGTTTGACACAATGCACAGTAATGGGAATCAATACAAGGGCAGGGTTCGTACGAGAATAACAGTACAATGACTGAAGCATACGTGTATCAAATTTATTATGAAACTAGTAGATACGTATAAGACATAAACCATCATGATGGAATTACATAATTTCTTTCATAACACAGGTAACAAGGCGTTTGCATTTCCTGGATGGAAATTCGTGTAATGGCTCTCACTGTCCTGTTGTCTTATTGCATTGTTAGTACTTTCTCCAAAACTCGTTGTTCCTAATTAGCTCAAAAATTCTCTTCGGCACTGATTTTGTTAGGGTTTGTAGTTCTTACAGTGAAACTGTCACCCCTCTTATGCTATAGCTCTTTTAATTTCATGTACGGCCTCAAATTGCCTTTCATTGCGATAAACACGCCTTGCAAGTATTCCCCAAAGATTTTGCACTGGGTTAAAATCCGGGCCACCAGGAGGCCAGGGCACTTTTTGGTTGTAGCACAAACATGCACAGATGCACAGTCTTGTGGAAACATTAGACTTTCGTCCCCTGGGTCTTCATACATTATAATCAAGTTTGCCTCTAACATTTCAGTGTGCATGTTAGAGTTCATTCTAGTGCTCAGCCAAGCAAGGCGTGATTTACGTTTAGCCCAAATCCTAACACTTCCACCACCAAAATTTCTGCTCGTTCGTACCTGTTGCTCTGATCTCAGATCATGCCAATAATACTGAACTCCACCCATCCCATCTAAATTAAACTTCTTCTGATAACTCGAGATGACTTTATCCCATTCTGGAGCCCACGACATATTTTTTTTAGCAAACCCCAATCTAGCCTGTTTATGTTTGGGTGTTAGAGCAGGTTTCTGCAGCCGTTTCTTGAATTCAAGAAGTCTGTCATATGACAAAATGAGTCGTGCACGTCTGTTCGTTACTGGCGACTGTAAATCAGCAACAAGTTGAGAAGGATAACGGTTTGTACCCCTTGCTTTCCGCAAAAGTAACCATTTCGGTGCCTCAGATGATTTTCTACTTCGGCCATATATTCCGCTCTGTTCATATCGTGCTCCCAATCTAACGAAATTATCAATCACTGTACTTGAACTGTTAAACTTCTTGGAGATTTGAAAGTCCCATTTCCTTGTACACACCGACTTGTGCTTTTTCATCATATGATAACTGTTTTCCGCGAGGCGTTGTCACAGTCGGCGTTTACGTACACAACACACAGTGTTCCTACTAATGTCTGTTTCCTACATGCAGTAAAGACACGTACGGCACACCAGCACAGCACAGAGCTGACTTCCTTGATACTGAGTTCCACCCTCTACCACAGGAATCGTTGATGTCTTTTATACACCCATCAAGAAAAGTTAAGCTTATAACTGGCTCTCGTAGCTTGAAATGAAATACATGTCTTATTCTGTATTTTTTGATAATACAGAAATTCATGCTAAGGAAGACTACACTATTTTTTCTCTCTCAACCGATTACGAAAGGAAAAGGAACATTATTTGAAAAAAATTGCAATGTCCCACAACACCAAAGAACATATGATGGTGTGTTCAGTGCACCGTGAAATAACGTATAGGTCCGGATTCCTGATATTCACCGTACACTTGTGAAATGGGACACTTCATCGTTACCTCGGAGATGCTGTGTCCCATCGCTCGAGCGCCGACTGTAACACTACGTTCAAACTCACTTAAATCTTGATAAGTGGCCTTGTAGCAGCAGTAACCGATCTAGCAACTGCGCAAGACACTTGTCTTACATAGACGTTGCGGACCGCAGCACCATATTCTGCCTATTTAGCCTACATATCTCTGTTTTTGAATACGCATGCCTATACCAGTTTCTTTGGCGCTTCAGTGTATGATACCTGCCCAGAATACGATTGAGCCACCGGACAGTTGGTGACGTTCCACAGTCATTGAGGGATAATTACATTCCCCTCTTTGCCTCCATATGCAAACAGAGTTGTCTTCAGGGATTAAGCCTATTCGCACTACGTCTGTGAACAGCTCTTTAGTCCAATGGTCTCGTGTCCACTGTTCATGTGTTCTACCCAGTGTTACACGAGCGCCCCTTTTATTTGGACGGAGTGGTGGAGTGTTGAGAGGTCTTCGGCTGTACAAGCCCCCATGATGAGGTCTTTTGGGTATTTACGGTAACTCCTGTGGCTTATCGAAGCTCGTGGCGCAGAGCAGTCGCTGTCTTTGTAGGGAGTCTCCGTGCTGATATCGTTGCATAACGGTCTTAAACTGCTCCAGTTTTGCGCCGACGGCCTTCGCAGTGTCGATTCGCTATTGAATGCGTTTCCTGGAATTTTTTCCAGAGTCTGGAGACAACACTTCGATTAACTTGAACTTTAGTCGTAACGTCAACTTGTCGTATATTCTGTCCCATCAGTGTGATGATTTTGATATGGTCTGCTATACAGAGCCTGTTCCGAGGCATTTTGCTGCACTACGAGGCACTCGGACAACTGTGCATTCACAAGAATTCAGCTCGGTGTACTGCGTTTGTTTGCAATCCGTGATTGTACGCCCCCTGATGAGGCAGAGTAGCTACGACGAACGAGTTCGCATTATGTACACAAAAACTTTTCTACATAAACACAAAAGGAACATCCATAGTGGCTATTGGTGGGTAATTTGGAAACATGCTTGACATTTTTTGATGACTGTCTAACGCACTACTGACATCAAATGCGATACCATTT
Source organism: Schistocerca americana (assembly GCF_021461395.2). NCBI lineage: Eukaryota > Metazoa > Arthropoda > Insecta > Orthoptera > Acrididae > Schistocerca > Schistocerca americana. Next base: position 90,738,828 of record NC_060130.1, read on the forward strand.
GACTACATTTGTTGGTACATTGGATCTCATACTACTGCATATAAACCGCACACGACTGTTCCAACCACCAATGTCAATTTTCCTACAAATATCCGTGCCTTTATACTGATTTCCATCACTGTATGAAAGCAGAAAACTCATACCATTCGTAAGAAGAATTTACAAAGCTTCTCGTGGATAAATACAAGTCTCGCAGTATTCAGGGCAATATAAGAAACAGTATATTTCAGGGTAGGAATGGATAGCGCTAGAAAAGACTCTTTGTGCAGCGGCAGCAGCTTACTAGCTGACTGCAGTTGAGAAGACGGTTCTATGCTAGCCGGCCGGGTGGCCGAGTGGTTCTAGGCGCTACAGTCTGGAACCGCGCGACCGCTACGGTCACAGGTTCCAATCCTACCTCGGGCATGGATGTGTGTGATGTCCTTAGGTTAGTTAGGTTTAAGTAGTTGTAAGTTCTAGGGGACTGATGACCTCAGAAGTTAAGTCCCATAGTGCTCAGAGACATTTGAACCATTTTGAACGGTTCTGTATTAAAATTAACGGCATATAGCACAAGGAGGCGCCAGTAAAAATAGATGTGCGTGAAAATGGTCTGGAAAAACCCTGAAGATTACAGTGAAATTTTAGGTGTGTGCATTAGCATTACAAAGAAACTCTGATTTTAAGCGCAGCAGCACAGTGATGTTCTGTTTCGTAGTTTTAATATCTTTGTCCAACATATGGGTTATTACGTTAGAGTGACTTGACTAGTAGGTGGGGCACGCTGGGGGGTATCCTAGTTGTCTAGTGGCAGCACTACGAAGGAGATAAAATATCTCAACATACTTGTTATTTGTAAGAGATCTTTACCAGAGATTAAACTGATGAAGTTCAGTACAGCGATTAATTTAGGGTGTGGCTTTTATGCTAACAATAAACAATGGACCATGTTGCTGAAAAACACTAATTTAGTTTTACGTCAGTTCCAGTCATATCTTCTTTTTTGTATCCAAGCAACTCGTAAAATGAGGATTTCGACATTCAAAGACAACTGTAAAATTTACTGTCGTCCGCAATTAGATCGTCGAACAGTGTGTAATACAATCGTTTGCTCCATCGATCAATACACATAGGATGTTTTCTGATTTTCCTACCCTTCTGGCATTTCCTTTTTAATAGATATGTAAAGGAGGTGGTTCTTCATACGACGTCATTCTCTCAACTGACAATTTCGCAGTAAGAACAGAGCTATTATTAAATAGTGGCGCCGCAAGTTGTCTGGTTCATACAAACTCTGGTAGCGAACGGGCCCACGAGCAGCGCCACAAGTGACACTCGGCCAATTGCGGCCTTAGCTCTTGCTACTATAAGGCTGCTATAAGCCGAGAGACACAACATGCCCCAGAGCTGACGTCACGAGTGGCACCGCTGGCTGCTAGACGTTTTATGAAAGAGGCAGTTTGTGGCGCCACTTTTCAATAGTAGCTCACTTCTAATGGGGAAATAGCCAATTAGGCTGGCTTCGTTTGGAGAACTACTTCTCCTCACTGTTCTATTAAAAAACAAAAGTCGAAAGAGCAGGAAAATGAGAAAACATCCAGTATACGAGGGCGTGTTGAAAAGTAATGCGTAGGAATTTTTTATGTGATAAGTCTTACTGCTTTTTAAATAAAACAAACGTTATTAGCATTCTAAATCTGCATCCTTCACGCCTATGTATTTGCAGCTGCCTCTCACTGGAGGGCTCCGAAATGGCAGTATGTAACGTAAATACACTGAAGAGCCAAAGAAATGGTAAACATGCCTAATGTGGTGTATGGCCTCCTAAGCACGCAGAAGTGCGGCAACACGACGTGGCATGGACTCGACTAAGTGCTGGAGGGAATTAATACCACGAATCCTGCAGGGCTGTCCATAAATCCGAGTACGAGGGGTGGAGATCTCTTCTGAACAGCACGTCGAAAGGCATCCCAGATATGCTAAATAATGTTCATGTGTAGGGAGTTTGGTGGCCAGCAGAAGTGTTTAAGCTCAGAAGCGTGTTCCTGGAGCCACTCTGTAGCATTTCTGGACGTGTGGGACGTCGCATTGTTATGCTGGAATTGCCCATGTTCGTCGGAATGCACAATGGACATGAATGGATGTAGCTGATCAGACAGGATGCTTACGTAGATTTCACCTGTCAGAGTCGTATCTAGACGTATTAGGGGTCCCACATAGCTTCCAACTACACATGCCCAACACCATTACAGAGCTTCCACTAGGTTGAACAGTCCCCTGCTGACATGCAGGGTTCATGGATTCCTGAAGTTGTCTCCATACCCGTACATGTCCATCCGCTAGATACAATTTTATATGGTCATTCTATTTTAAATCACTCCTAATGCCTACTCCCAGATAGTTTATGGAATTAACTGCTTCAGGTACTGACCTGGTATATTGTAGCTAAATGATAAAGGATCTTTCTTTCTATGAATTCGCAGCACATTACACTTCTCTACATTGAGATTCAATTGCCATTCCCTGCACCATGCGTCAATTCGTTGCAGATCCTCCTGCGTTTCAGTACAATTTTCCATTTTTACAACCTCTCGATATACTACAGCATCATCCGCAAAAAGCCTTAGTGAACTTCCGATGTTACCCACAAGGTCATTTATATAAACTGTGAATAGCAACGGTCCTACGACACTCCCCTGCAGCACACCAGAAATCACTCTTACTTCAGAAGGCTTCTCTCCATTGAGAATGACACTGTTATCTAGGAACTCCTCAATCCAATCACACAATTGGTCTGATAGTCCATATGCTCTTACTTTGTTCATTAAACGACTGTGGGGAACTGTATCAAACGCCTTGCGAAGTCAAGAAACACGGCATCTACCTCGGAACCCGTGTCTACGGCCCTCTGAGTCTCGTGGACGAATAGTGCGAGCTGCGTTTCACACGATCGTCTTTTTCGAAACCCATGCTGATTCCTACAGAGTAGATTTCTAGTCTCCAGAAAAGTCGTTATACTCGAACATAATACGTGTTCCAAAATTCTACAACTGATCGACGTTAAAGATATAGGTCTATAGTTCTGAACATCTGTTCGACGTCCCTTCTTGAAAACGGGGATGACATGTGCCCTTTTCCAATCTTTGCGACGCTACGCTATTCTAAAGACCTACGGTAAACCTCTGCAAGAAGGAGGGGGCGGGGGGGGGGGGGGGGGGGGAAAGTTCCTTCGCGTACTCTGTGTAAAATCAAACTGGTATCCCATCAGGTCCAGCGGCCTTTCCTCTTTTGAGCGATTTTAATTGTTTTCCTATCCCTCTGTCATCTATTTAGATATCTACCATTTTGTCATCTGTGCGACAATCTAGAGAAGGAACTACAGTGCAGTCTTCCTCTGTGAAACAGCTTTGGAATAAGACATTTAGTATTTCGGCCTTTAGTCTGTCATCCTCTGTTTCAGTACCATTTTGGTCACAGAGTGTCTGGACATTTTATTTTGATCCACCTACGGCTTTGACATAAGACCAAAATTTCTTAGTATTCTCTGCCAAGTCAGTACATAGAACTTTACTTTCGAATTCGTTGCTGTGCGGCTGGTCCCGGCGGAGGTTCGAGTCCTCCCTCGGGCATGGATGTGTGTGTTTGTCCTTAGGATAATTTTGGTTAAGTAGTGTGTAAACATAGGGACTGATGACCTTAGCAGTTAAGTCCCATAAGATTTGACACACATGACACAATTCGTTGAACGCCTCTCGCATAGCTCTCCTCACACTACATTTAGCTTCGTATAATTTTTGTTTGCCTTCATGGCTTTGGCTATGTTTGTGTTTGCTGTGAAGTTCCCTTTGCTTCCGTAGCAGTTTTCTAACTCGGTTGTTGTACCACTGTGGCTCTTTTCCATCTCTTACGATCTTTCTTGGCACATACTCATCTAATGCATATTGTACGATGGTTCTGAACTTTGTCCACTGATCCTCAACACCATCTGTACTTGAGATAAAACTTTTGTGTTGAGCCGTCAAGTACTCTGAAATCTGCTTTTTGTCACTTTTGCTAAACAGAAAAATCTTCCTACCTTTTTCAGTATTTCTATTTACGGCTGAAATCACCGATGCTGTAACGGCTTTATGATCGCTGATTCCCTGTTTTGCGTTAACTGTTTCAAATAGTTCGGGTCTGTTTGTCACCAGAAGGTCTAATATGCTATCGCCACGAGTCAGTTCTCTGTTTAACTGCTCAAGGTAGTTTTCAGATAATGCACTTAAAAAAATTTCACTGGATTCTTTTTCCCTGCCACCCGTTATAAACGTTCGAGTCTCCCAGTCTATATCTGGTAAATTAGAATCTCCACCCAAAACTATAACATGGCCGGGAAATCTACTCGAAATATTTTCCAAATTATCCTTCAGGTGCTCAGCCACAACAGCTGCTGAGCCAGGGGGCCTATAGAGACATCCAATTACCATGTCTGAGCCTGTTTTTACCGTGACCTTCACGCAAATTATTTCACATTTCGGATCTCCATCAATTTCCTTCGAAACTATTGCACTTCTTATCGCTATAAACACGCCTCCCCCTTCACTGTCCAGCCTGTCTCTTCGGTATACATTCCAATCTGAATTTAGAATTTCACTACTGTTTACGTCTGGTTTCAGCCAACTTTCCGTCCCTAGTACTATGTGGGCATTGTGACCGTTTATTAATGAGAGCAGTTCTGGGACCTTTCTATAGACGCTCCTGCAGTTTACTATTACCACATTAATATTGCCATTACCTGTTGCGTTTTGCCTACTGTTACCCTATCGCGTCTCAGGAGGCGTCTTGTCGGGCCTAGGGAGGGAATTCTCTAACCTAAAAAACCGACAGGTGCACTCCACACGACTCCGCTACCCTTGTAGCCACTTCCTGCGTGTAGTGCACGCCTGACCTATTCAGGGGGACCCCACATTTCTCCACCCGATAGCGGAGGTCGAGAAATTTGCACCCCAGACCTCCGCAGAATCGTCTGAGCCTCTGAGCCTCTGGTTTAAGCCTTCCACTCGGCTCCAAACCACAGGAGCGCTATCGGCTCTGGAAACGACACTACAAATAGTTAGCTCAGATTCCACCCCGCGAGCGAGGCTTTCCGCCTTCACCAACTCCGCCAATCGCCAGTACGAACTGAGGATGACCTCTGAACCCAGACGGGAGGAGTCATTGGCGCCGACACGAGCAACAACTTGAAATCGGGTGCACCCAGTGCTCTCTATCGCCGCCGGCAGGGCCTCCTCCACATCTTGGATAAGACCCCCCCGGCAAGCAGACAGAGTGAACACTGGCCTTCTTCTCCGACCTTTCTGTTATTTGCGTAAGGGGCTCCATCACCTGCCTAACATTGGAGCTCCCAATCACTAATAAACCCCTCCCCCCGTGTGCCTGCTCGGAACTTGCTGAAGGAGCGGCCACATGTCCACTCACAGGCAGAGTGGGCGATGCCACACGGCCAGCCTCCACATTGACCCTCCGCCTCATGCGACGCAAACACCATTGAAACCGCCACTGCCCTTGGGAGAAGGTGGCCCAACCGCGCCCAGTACCCGCGATGTCTCGACAGCAGGGACCGTGACGAAGCATGTAACACCTGGGGTGTACCATGCGGCGCACCAGACTCCCCATTGCCGCTACACTCCCAGGCAGCAGCCTGAAGATGGCTGACCGCGGCCATCAGCACGTTCAGCTGTTCGCGAACAGTGGCCAGCTCCTCCTGCGTCTGTACGCAGCAGTCACACACCCTATCCATCCTAAGAAATCAACAATATACTGTAGAGAGTTAAGTAATCAACTTTTAACTAGACTGCTAATTCATTAAAGGCAGCTGATTGACTAAACTGTGGTTACTAGACGCTTCTTTTTGGAAACAATGATTATAAGCACTAACTGTCTCTGGACTGTATTAAAAACAGACACGAAATTTATGGAACACTATTACTAGTACTCGAAAATTAAAGCTTCCTAAAAGAAAAAACACACGGAAAAAGAAGTGACAAGTAAGAAAAACACAGTTAATACTTACATTTACGTAGCTTGCTGCACAGGAGATGTGAAGCAGACGGCTTTTACGACCATGTTTCGTTGAACAATTCGCACACTGACACTTGCTGATGGCCCAGCATTGAAATCTGCAGCAATCTGCGGAAGGGCTGTACTTCTGTCGCGCTGAACGTTTCTCTTCAGTCGTCCTTGGCCCCGTCCTGCAGGATCTTTTTCCGGCCGCAGCGATGTCAGATATTTGATGTTTTACCGGATTCCTGATGTTCACAGTACACTCGTGAAATGCTCGTACGGGAAAATCCCCACTTCATCGCTACCTAGGATATGCTGTGTCCCATCGCTCGTGCGCCGACTATAACACCAGGTTCAAACTCACTTAAATCTTGATAAGTGCCATTGTAGTAGCAGTAACCGATCTAACAACTGCGCCAGACACTTGTTGTCTGATATAGGTGTTGCCGATCGCAGCGCCGTATTCTTCCTGTTTACATATCTCTGTATTTGAATACGCATATCTATACCAGTTTATTTGGCGCGTTAGTATATGTGAGTATGTGAGAGAGAGCATGTTAGTCCACACATGGACCACCCTCTCCTTCAGCGTGAGATCGCCGGACCACAGACGAGCTCTGCGACAGCTGCAACAATCCGACGCCTAGGCTTCGTGCTCCTCCACACACTTCCGGTTTCGCCCCATACGATTTTCGCATTTCCAAAACCTACAGAATACATGTGCGGACTTCTCCTTGACAGTAATGAAGCAGTCGAAGCAGAGGTAAGGTTGTAGCTCTGTTAACAAAGTCAAACATTCTACAATAACGGTTTGTCGTATGGTCTCCTGTCGGGAGAAATGTGTTCGTCGTCAAGGTGACTTTGTTGAGAAATAAATATGAGTTTGTAGGCATGAAGAATAAAAACACAGAATTTTAATACGTTTGTTGAATTTAAAACATTTTGAGTTCCACATAGAACATTTTGAGACACTGCTGTTCATCACGTTGTCGTACATTGTTCGATTGACCAGAGGATTGTATTACACACTATTTGACGATGGAATAGCAGACCACTGTGAATTTCCCAGTTGTCTTCGAATGTCGAAATCATCGTTTTACACAGAACTAAATAAATGTTTTTCAGCAGAAGAGAATTGGTCCTCGCACTAAGGTAAATAATGTTGTAGTCTTTACTTTATTTCTTATAATACATTTTCAGCAGTTATCTATGATTTTGAAAAATACTTTTCGTGACAAGTAACAACAGCAAACTGTAGGTGCCCCGGTGGTCCCGGTCGCCTACGGTGGACTGGATGGCCGAGCGGTGACCTCTCCAGTTGTCAGGATGCTACGAAATGACTGTGGACGCGTCAGAAACGCCAAAGAAACATTATTCATTCATAACAACTTTATTCTTGCCGAGTACAATGTGGCTTGGTGATACCAACGACCTCCCCCGAGTCCTCGCTGTGTCGTAGCGATGACACCAGATCCGGGCCGCACAGTCTTGCTAGCGCAGCGCCGCGTGCTGTGACGTGGCGGTGGAATGCCCTTACTGTACTTCGGCCGCGCGTGGCTGGCGGCCCCCGGCTCGGCTGCGGACAGCAAGCTGCTGCGCGTGGAGGCTCTGGGTTGGAGTCCCGGTGCTGTCGACACGAGAAGCGTTCTCGTAGTGCGGAATGTACTCTATCCCACCCCGTCTTCTTCCCTGCTCCTCCTGGTGGCTCGTCCGTGGTGGATGGGCGGAACGGACTGCTGTCCCCCAGCGTCGTCGGCTCACCCGGTTGTGACGGCGGATGCACAGGGCCTGGGCCCAGCACGATCTCGACGACGACTCACTGATGTGGTCAGCATTGGCGGCGAGCGAGTCTGCCGCGATGTCTGCTAATCCTGGGTCGATGATTGACAGTGGCAGCAGAGAGGACCAGAGCTGGTTCTGTCCCCTCACGTCTGCTGCTGGATGGGCCGCCCTTACTGCAACATCTCCTTAATAAAGATTAACATGTCGATCACCGAGCTGAGCGCTACACAGCGTCCCAGTACACATCTAACTGCAAGTCTAACTGCGAGTGCGAGTCCCTTGTTGCTATCAAAGCTGGCGTATTTGAAGGAACCACGAGCGACGTCCTGACGTCATGCTCGTTTGTAATGACCGCATTCGTTCCACTTATACTGCTGATTCATCTGCCGTACTCGATCCTTTGGTGTTCTTGCGACAGAGCTACGTGTTGTTGCGGCAGACTTAAGCAAAGTTGTAAAATGCAGTACAGCTGACGCTATACCTCTGTCTTGCACTCTGCGAAAGTCTCCGTCTAACACAAACCCGTGTGCTAAGCAATTCTCTCTCGCCTGTTGTGCGTAACCAGGCCATTGCCCCTCCGTGACGACACATTCCATACATGTGCAATCCTCCTACCTCTTGGTTACCTTACTGCCTCTGGCTCTCGGCATAGGCAACGAAACTTTGACAATATTCCACGTTTCCAACTCTTTACTATTCTGCGACACTACAAAACTTCTGGTAAATAGGACAGGTAGAAATAAACAACTAAGTAAGTCCTTGGACACTATGCAGCTATACATTTATAAATCAAGAAACAGTAATCATTTATATGTTAACAATTTCAATGAAAATGAAAATAGTTATTTATTTGCGATACTTTAGTACGTATCCGACGCACAGTGTGTTAGCGGGGGCACATGCATGGGGGGTTCTTGATGAGAAATGGACGGAGAAAATTGTGTGAGATGATGAAGTGGGTACGACATACATGATCCAACATGATATAGCCACTGTTGGTTATCTGGGGCTTGCAATTCCCGCAAAAACTGAAATTGCGTCGGGATGTAATTTCAGTTTTCTTTCAGGACTCACTTTGTGTATCTTTGACAAAAGGGACATAAGGAGGTGCCTGTCTTCATTAATCCCTTCCTCCTTAAAATGTGATTCTACAGCGGTCTTCTTTTAACACCGCAATGAGTTCACCGTCTTCTCTTTACGTGTATTCGTTATTTTATTTTTGGGTGTACCAAATTCGGATCCATTATCAAACCCATATCATTGCTCGTACTGGTTTGAATACCATACAAGAAGAGTGTGCTGCATTTAAAGATCAGTTATATGAACAATACTGTAGGATGCAACGAAATTAATGACAAACAAGAATTGTATATTTTTTATAAACTATTAACATTTCACTGTAAACAAAATGTATGTATGTTTCAGTGGACAAAGAACTTGCCTAACACAGCATGGAAAGGTAGCTGAGAGATAAATACGATCCCACAGTACTTGCACATGACATCTCCTTTACTATTGCTCAGTATATGTTTTGTAAAAATCTTTCTATGCGACATGAGAAGTTTGGCGTTTTGCAAATGCAGCAGTATAAAAAAAATCACTAATAGTGTAATAGTCTAATAGTGTTTCAGACATACGTTCTTCTGAGCCACACTTTACTTTTATGAAATAGGCCTCAAAACGTTGCTGTGTTGGTGTGCACACCGCCCATAAGAGCAGTCTTTATGCTATCTTCACTACCATCTACAGCGTCTATATAACATCTCTGACGAAGTGTGGACTTTGACATTGAACATGATGTGCATTACCAAGATATGATTTCAAAACTGCATCTGTGTGAATGTGTTTGAACCCTGCTGTCACACTTGAAATTTTGAATTTCAGTAAATTTTTATGTTCGTATCAGTTCCATGGAATGTTCTTTAAACTCATTTTATGTCCCGTTGTGCATTTAATAAGGCAATGAAAGGTCCGACAACATTTAATTCCCAATCACACTTAGAGAACAATTCATCGTCCTCCACAACATTGCACGTTCATGTCCTTCAGTATATTTTTGGTAAGAATACTTTCTATTTGGTTTTATGCAAATGCAGCAATATTACGGATCAATACTTTTATTATTGTTTGAAACATATGTGGTTTTGAGTCACACTTTAGTTTTATAAAATACACTCCTGGAAATTGAAATAAGAACACCGTGAATTCATTGTCCCAGGAAGGGGAAACTTTATTGACACATTCCTGGGGTCAGATACATCACATGATCACACTGACAGAACCACAGGCACATAGACACAGGCAACAGAGCATGCACAATGTCGGCACTAGTACAGTGTATATCCACCTTTCGCAGCAATGCAGGCTGCTATTCTCCCATGGAGACGATCGTAGAGATGCTGGATGTAGTCCTGTGGAACGGCTTGCCATGCCATTTCCACCTGGAGCCTCAGTTGGACCAGCGTTCGTGCTGGACGTGCAGACCGCGTGAGACGCTTCATCCAGTCCCAAACATGCTCAATGGGGGACAGATCCGGAGATCTTGCTGGCCAGGGTAGTTGACTTACACCTTCTAGAGCACTTTGGGTGGCACGGGATACATGCTGTTGGATACATGCTGTTGGAACAGCAAGTTCCCTTGCCGGTCTAGGAATGGTAGAACGATGGGTTCGATGACGGTTTGGATGTACCGTGCACTATTCAGTGTCCCCTCGACGATCACCAGTGGTGTACGGCCAGTGTAGGAGATCGCTCCCCACACCATGATGCCGGGTGTTGGCCCTGTGTGCCTCGGTCGTATGCAGTCCTGATTGTGGTGCTCACCTGCACGGCGCCAAACACGCATACGACCATCATTGGCCGCAAGGCAGAAGCGACTCTCATCGCTGAAGACGACACGTCTCCATTCGTCCCTCCATTCACGCCTGTTGCGACACCACTGGAGGTGGGCTGCACGATGTTGGGGCGTGAGCGGAAGACGGCCTAACGGTGTGCGGGACCGTAGCCCAACTTCATGGAGACGGTTGCGAATGGTCCTCGCCGATACCCCAGGAGTAACAGTGTCCCTAATTTGCTGGGAAGTGGCGGTGCGGTCCCCTACGGCACTGCGTAGGATCCTACGGTCTTGGCGTGCATCCGTGCGTCGCTGCGGTCCGGTCCCAGGTCGACGGGCACGTGCACCTTCCGCCGACCACTGGCGACAACATCGATGTACTGTGGAGACCTCACGCCCCACGTGTTGAGCAATTCGGCGGTACGTCCACCCGGCCTCCCGCATGCCCACTATACGCCCTCGCTCAAAGTCCGTCAATTGCACATACGGTTCACGTCCACGCTGTCGCGGCATGCTACCAGTGTTAAAGACTGCGATGGAGCTCCGTATGCCACGGCAAACTGGCTGACACTGACGGCGGCGGTGCACAAATGCTGCGCAGCTAGCGCCGTTCGACGGCCAACACCGCGGTTTCTGGTGTGTCCGCTGTGCCGTGCGTGTGATCATTGCTTGTACAGCCCTCTCGCAGTGTCCGGAGCAAGTATGGTGGGTCTGACACACCGGTGTCAATGTGTTCTTTTTTCCATTTCCAGGAGTGTATTATTCATAATTTTGTTGTGTTGGCTGATCCATCATATACATAAAATGTCCTGTTTCCGATCCGACATGCACACCCAGCAGAAAAGTTAATTTTACGTACTTTTACCGTCAATAACAGTGTCTAAATAACATTGTTAACGAAGTGTAGATATTATACTTCGACGTTGAGCACGATGTGCATGACCAAGACATAATTTCAAAGCTGTATCTGTGTGTGTGTGTGTGTGTGTGTGTGTGTGTGTGTGTGTGTTTGTGTCCAGTTGCTACAGTTGTAATTTCGTATTTCAATAATTTTTGACGATCGTAGCAGCTCCACGGAACGTCCTTTAAATTCATTTTATATTCAGTTGCGTATTTCATAAGATAATCAAATGTACGACAAAGTTCCACTTTACAGCTAAGTGTTCGAAAAAAATTCACAGTCCTGCATAACATTACTTATAACTTGTTCCTCTTGTAATTTACTATTTAAATAATCTGGATACCCTATCTGTCCCATTATTTATGTCGACTTTGATTTGTAAATTCCGATTCTGTCATCTCTACCTTGCAAACAAATATAGCAGTATTCTTAATCACACACAGAGTTTGTAATTTTTCTTAACGTTCCACCATTTTCTAGGCAAACTCATTATGGTACATGTGTTTTAACCCTCTCGACGAAATGTTAATGGTTCATCATTAAACACTAATCGTTGAACCTCTATGGCACGTAACTGATCATATTTCTGTAACAATTATACTGCAAGGCCTACATGAGTCACATATGTTGATGATGGCGAAGACATCTTGCGTCCTGCAGTTTCTAACCTGCAATATAAGAATAGAGTAAATAGTTTGCGACCATGAACATATCTCTACAAACAAAATAATTTCATTAATAAAGTAAATCGCTACATATCCTCAAATTCAAGTTTCTGGTGCATGCAGCTGAGATTGTTGAATCCCCTCAGGGCTATGAATAATATAACGACGCTCAAATTAGGTCCAACCGGACAGACTGCGCGTTTAGATGGTACGTAAAGGCGAACAGCAGAGATATGTAGAGATGCTGCAATTAGCATCTAACGTTTCTTGGAGAGGCATCTTCAGGATGACAAATAATTCGTATTGCACGCCTTTGGACTCTGAAAACTTTAGATTCATTTCATGAGTTTCTACAAAAGCTGATCGCATATGACATTATGGAATGAAAGTATTCGAAGTGTGCTACCATTTTTATTTCTCTATCACCTGCGTCTGACGACATTCACATGGTAGATAACGAGTTGTTCAGGCGCTTCAGCAGTTCTGTGATACGCTCGCCACAACTGAATTTGTTTTCAAATTGTAATTGCAAGAATCTGACCCTACCAACTTCTTCTGTCTGCTTGTCACCATATATTAGATGCACCGTACATTGAGAGGACACTTCTTACAAGTTCTGACCTACGTTTAGTGTGACGTTTCAAAGTTTAGCGATAAATAAATGGCTAGGAGCCCATGAAACTTTAGTTAATTGCTCTTTCTAAAACTATACTTCATTTGATATTTATTTTAATATTTGCATCACTTGCAAACAAAACAAACTTAGCATCTGGTAATGTTACTGATCATTAATAATTAATAAATTCGAGAAAAACTAAGGACCCTAAGATTGAAACTTGTGGGATACCACACGTAATTTGTTCGTAATTAGATGATAACGGAGACCCTAGTACAGGACCCTTTCCCATTGACACTCTTTCTTCCCGTCAGAGAGATACAATCTGAGATGTTTTGTTAGATTTCCTGATACACTACTGTTTTCTACACTGCCTGATAAAAAAGTTAACCCCCCAGAAAGCATGCTCCGACGTCAAAATAACATCGTACATGTACACACCATTGACTGGTGTGTAAATGACTGGAGTTGCAATCCTTTGTGACACATGGAACGGGAATGGAGTGCAATGGTGTTGATAGTGCTTAATATTATTACCAGGCCTGGTAGGGTATAAACGGGGATTCAACAGGGTCAGATGTTAACCATCATTGTGAAGGGGATGCAGATGGCCCCTACTTGTGTGAAACAGCGTTATCAGCACCTGACAGAGTTTGAAAGGGAAGTCATTATAAGTCTCCATTTGGCCAGCTGATCGAATCGTCCAATATCCAGATTTGTGGGGCATCTGGATCTGACAATGGCCCGATGTTGGACTGTATGGAAACGTAAGAGCAGGCATACTCGCCATCAAAGTTCCAGTCGACCGCTTCTGACTGCCACATGAGAGGATCGCACCATGTACACCACAGTCCCTTCACATCTGCGCTTACCATCAGAGAACAAGAAATGACATCTCAGCATCGGAGACCAGCAGCAGCTGGAATAGAGAATTCTAGTAGGCTGGCTTTAACACCACAAGACAAATGGCTGTGTTTGGATTGGTGCCACGACTGGGAAGCATGGACTGCTGACGAGTGGCGTCGAATTGTGTTCAGCGATGAACTGCAGTTCTGCACTACCTCGGACGACAATCACTGCTGTACATGGCGGCAACTCGGCGAGAGAATTCATTCTTTCAATGGGAGAGGCCCAGTGGTATTACCCCTGGCGTCACGCTGAGGGAGCTATCGGGTGTGACTTCAGATTACGATTGATAGTGATTGAGGGGACCCTATCAGGAAAACCGCACATTATGGACACTTTGCATCCTCACGTGTTATCTTTCATGCGGCAGTAATGTGGCGCCATTTTTGAAAAGGACAATGCACGCCCACATATGGCACGTGTCTCTGTGAACTGTCTGCACGATGTTGAGGTACACCCGCGCCTAGCAAGATTGCCAGATCTGTCCCTGATACAACGTGTGTGAGTACAGGTCGGACAGGATATGAAAGATCAATTACAACAGTTGTGGGCCTGCTTGCCTCAGAAGAGGATGCAATGGCAGTACACGCATCCAGGCCTGAGGGAATACATCATACTGATAAGTGGGCTCATGCTGGCAAGTTCTTTGTAAATTTGGGTCGATTTTCATATCACTGTAATAACATCACATTGTGCTGATGCAAGCTGGCACCAGTACACCAGGTGGCAAAGAGGCTGCAAGAAGATCGACAGAGGCCAAAAACAGACTTGCAGGTAACGTGCCGCCAGCGCCCTCTCTGCCGCCAGTATTCAGAACAGCTTCGCGGACCGGAAGGCCAGTCTGTTGCAGTCTGTCGCACCGAGTGAGTTCCAGTCTGTCATCAGCCCAGTGGAAGTCGCAGTAGCAGTTAGTTCCGCTGCTAGCTCAGAGACAGGCAGCACAGAAGAGTGCAAATAGTGGACTTTGTACCCCACCAGCAGTGAGGCTAACGTGGACTAACGGAAGAGCTTGTACCACAACAACTATCTTGAGTTAAGTAATTTTTTATTCTTATGAATAAAGAACCCAGTTAGTAATATATGCATGCAGTTTGTGTTATAGGAACAGGATACTTACCACCAGGCAACGTCCTCTCCTTGCTTCCCGTGGTACAGCTCTACAGAGACAATGAGACGACATAAAATACATGCCCTCTCGACTCGTGAAGTCTCATTCCTGTTTCTCTTATCTTTATGGTTGTTTTAACCTTTTTTCGTCAGTCAGTGTAATTTACTTATCGGGATTTTGTGATTTACACTTTCAAACGACTTTTACACATCACACAATACACCAGTAGCCTGTAATTGACTATCTGATTGCAATTTATTGTTTAGATTATCAGTTTCTAGTTTAATATGTTAGTCAGTCTTGTTCCGAACTTACAGTTATGTTTCCGTTTTATTACAATTCATTATAAATCGATCTCAGTTTCTTCAATTCCTATCTGCTCGCTGATTGGTGCCAACCTTTTCTCCTATTCCTGTGAAGAAGCGTTACAGAATGTTTTCCATTGCATTTCACGCCCACGTACTTGTTAATATCAGAGGTTTGACGCGACGACTGAGTTCTTAGCATATAGGGAGGCGGTGACAGCCCCTTGCCGGATGTGTACGGTCGGAAAACTTTTGCAATGTCCAAACAAACGACTTGAAATCGGCCTTCATTGAATTCTCGTTCCATTCGGGTAGTACTTCTTGGGAGGCCCTTTCACGGTCATACAAGACAAGGCGGAAACTGACAGAGCTCTCTCTCTCTTACCATGGTGCCGAAATAACTTTCACGCCTTTTGCGATCAGTGCATGTAGTGACACGCCCCACATAAACTGAAAAAATAAATTAAAAGAAAAGAAAAAAGTGGTCATAGAACGACAAGATGACAATCAAAAGGTCTCTTGCAGTCCGTCAGACATTACGAAGCGGTTAAAAATGTAATGGAGGAAACTGAAGTACAATCACATGATGATGACCACCTCTCGTTTCCTCGTAGACGAAATTTTGTTTTGAAAATTTTTACTGCGACCATGCAGTACTGCATTATCATGAGTTACCAAAGGCTATGGGATCTCGAAAGTAATACCTCGAGTTCATGTATAAACTAATATTCCTGTTGCTCGCAAACAGCTACTGTTTCATGAAATTTCCTATGCTGGATAGTTAGTGATTGCTGTTCTATTGTACAGGATGTTCAATGCAATATCTTGTACTCCGTTGCTTCAAAACTCCTTTACAGGTACATCTTTTAGCATCCAAAGCAAAACATTCTCACAAATAATCAGTTTTTCATATTTATGCGTGCTCAAGTTTAGCTAATTTTTAATTGTACTAACTAAACGAAAACGAAAAGCGTTTCTATCCTTGTCTCAAGACGAAAATAGTGTTTCGTTTGGTTACTACAATATACGATATTTCACCAAGAACCTAAAATTGAATCACTTAAAATGATTTTTTATTGTGTAACTAACAGTGACCATGTAAGGTATCCACTACTGCTTCAGTTTTACACTATGCGCAACGGATTTATTTGCAGGACCTTTGCATAAATGCCATAACTTGAAAGCTATGTCAATTCTGCTTGGCCCAATGATTGACATTCATACATTTAGTAAAATTATTAAATAAAATATCCGTTTCTTTTACTGATAATAAGACAAAATAGTGAAAGGTTTGTCAATTCTTATAGAAAGAATGTTTCGACTCAAATCTGAATTTTTGTTGAACAAATTGGTTTATTCATTAAGCATTTCAGATAATTATAAGAACAAAAAACTCGCTTCTTTAAACAAATATTAAGGCGGCTGATCTTCACACAGAGTGAAATTTGCATTAGATTCCACGATATAATTTAAACGCATCTGTCTTTTCTATTAACAATGTAAAATTTAACGTATCTGACTTTGTATCTTTGTGTTTCGTTAACACATGTGACTTTTTACTAAAACTATGGTCTCCTGCAGAATGTTATCTCTTCTTCCCATAAGTGCCCACTTTTGGATCGGAAGAAAAGGATATTCCACAACTGTACCCGTTAATCAACATGCACACGCAATTATTGCACCAACGTATGCACAGGAGAAACGTAAGGATCGATCTGTTAGCAGTTCCGATATTCACCATACAGTAACTATCTCTACCCAAAATTATTCCACCGAAAACCAAAATTATTACATATAACTTCCGCGCCTATTTGATCATTCACTTTAATAGCCACTATTGTACTGCTGCCTACCCCCGACACAAATTCACCCATTGAAATATGAAAACCCTTCCAAAATTACACATTCAAAATACACACACTCAAGATGAACTACTTACTTTGTTGCAGCCAAAATTCATGGCTACGTTATCCGTTTACTAATCTCTTTCTCCGCTTTGAAATTTTAATTATTCAGAAAATCTCCCCACGTGACTCTACATTCCAATAAACATGAATATGCAATCATTATCTTCACTTGGTTTGCTAAAATCTGACGCACGCTTTCACAAAAGATTCCACGTGTCCTTGACAAAGGATCCACGTTACTAAATCTTTCAAGACCACAGATATGTAAGAAAATTGAAAATTTATAACAGTACTCAATTTCACATGCATGTTTCATGTAATAGCACACTTCCTACTTACATGCTATAGGTCCCTAGCACCCGTGCATCCACTAGTTATAAAGTTCTTGTTCAGCCCCACGTGGTGAGTGCCAGGTGTAAAACTAAATAAATTGCCACATGCACTTAAATATTTCATATTTCCTAATGAACTTACTTGCTCAAACAAATTAGATTAAATTATTCACCGCGAAATTGTTATAAAACCCCAAAGTAGTAAATTACTATCACAAAGGAAAGCAACAATTTTACATCACCTACAGTACCTACCTAAGTAAATTTCGTTCCCCCCAAAATATTAATTTACTTTACGTCTAGCTGCAAAAAAATTTTGTTCACCTAAGGTGAAACCATTAATCATAAATATAGCAGCACATTTCTCACACTTAAATCAAGCATGGCTCGACCCATCTCAGAAACGCGTCCTCTCGTCCAAGTCTTCAGCAGCAGTCCTCGGCTCGGACCCACGATACCGTTCTGCTCGCCCGACCGCTCATGGGGAGCGGCTCCCAACCAATCATCAGCTCAGAATTTCCCCAGTTTAAAGTTGCGGTCAAACCTCTCTTCTACACAATTAGAAAGATCCCGCGCTTTTCCTCTCAAAGACTGAAACGTACGTTTTGCAGACTATCCAACCTTCCTACATCTCGCTAAAGCCAAAGGCTGAAGTTTCAGAGCTTCTATAATCGCTGCCTATCTACTAGTTGTTTCCTATCGTGCATCCACAATCGCTAAATATCTTTCGATCCTTATTCTCTCCCCATACATTCTTCCAACAATTATTTTCGTACATTCATTTCTTTCTCCCTCCTGCTGTGGACTCAATAGGATAAGGAAATATAATAAACAGTGGGCATTCTCAACTTATTCAATCAATAAAAACAGTTCGATTTCTCTGGTCATTCTTTTATAACATGGTGTTGGTTTGCAGACACCGACTTATAAGTGAGAGTTGCCATTGCCAAAGACAATGGCTACCCCTCATCCATGTTCACCCTGGTGTAATATGAGTCCTCTTAATGAACCTTTTATATTACAGATATTTTGGACTCATCTATAGTTTAGTTTAGGCAGCATATCTACATGTGATGTAGGTCACACTGTTTTATAGTACCAGTAGTACTTAAGTTGTAACCACACAGAAGTACAAATAATTTGATTTCACTTTATGGAGATAGGCCCATTTATTTCCTACACCATACTTATTAATTTGGTGACAGCGTTTCCAAAACCACTAAACAAGTGGTTAAACTGTTCAACTCATTTGCATATCTGTGGGACCTAATAAACTGCCGACGTCGAGCATATGAAACTATTTTAACATGTTTACATGCATAATAATTCGTCTTGACTCTTAAGAAATCCGGACTAAATAGCGTACTACAATCAAAGATTAAGCTTTTTTAATGAAAAATTTTGATGGCTTGTTGATGTGCCCGGAAATATTTTTGCCATTCTCCAGTTACATCACTGGAAAATCTTTGAATTGGTCGGTTTAAACTTAAAACTATGGTTTTATATGATTTATGACTTATTTGATATGATTTATATCGTTACCTGCCACCAACAACCCTGAGACAGCTGACGGGCGGTGGCATGGCTGCTTGTACTTACTGATCGCCAGATCATGGGACAATGTATTGTATTTTATTTCAGGCAGTGTTTTATGACGTAAGGGAATTAGATAATGTTTGAGGCGATCCGTCAGTGAGATGAGGAGTTAGTACCCAGAATTCTTCTCGTTGTATTTAGCGAAGCTTAAGCCATGTGTGGGCACGGTATTTCAAGTGTCCAGAGAAGCGAAAAGCTGCAGAAATCGTATTAGTAGTAATATTGTTATTATTATTGTTATTTAATAATTTAATAGTAATGATAAGTTAACTGCAATGAGTGTAACTGTCCAATAGTAAACTAAATTACGGTAACTGAATGAAGTGAATGTCGTATACTGTACATGTAGATCAGTGGAGCTGTGGAAAATCTAATTCCTTTAGTTGGTGAACAACCTTCTTTCCCTCAAAGCTGCCAGCACTCGGCACACGTGAACTACACAGACAGATTAGAAAGCTACATTTCCTTCTGTGTTCCTTTTATAAGGGTTCCTAGGCAGAGTAACTTTGATTTCTCCTCATCTGATGTGACGTATTGTTTGGGTAAGAAGTCGCGAACTTCCTTACAAGACACGAGTGGGTTTAATTTTCGAAACACGTGAATACTAGATCGTAATATTCTAATTTCTCGGGAACTACTTATCGGGTTTCTGAGAACTGAACACATTTCCGTTCATCTCTTTATGACTTGAGATACTAATAGCAGAGAATACTACAGATCCATTTGAAAATGTGAAGTTGGTACCAGTAGCTCTGTAAGTAACATAGCTAAGAGAAGAGACTTATACGCCGTTTAGTGAAGGCATCCTTAAAATTAATCAGACTGAAAACAGGATAATGATATCTGAAACGATTCTGCATCTAGTTGAGGTAAGCAGCATAGCTATATCGCCGTTATAAAGGCAAAGGGTGGACGCACTCCATAATTATGTCCACTAGTAGGTGTCCGGATATTTTGGTCATATGATGCATGTACAGTGTGTCCCATTTATCTTGCCGACCCCAAATAACTTTTTGTCCAGAAGCAAAATAAAAAATACATCATGGGAACGTGTTTTAGTTGCCAGAGATGCACTAACCAGCATTATTGCCTTTCTTGTAGCTTTGTTCGTTACGAAGATACGAAGAGAAGTACGTCTTTTCTAATTAGCATCCTACATTTTTTTACTAGGTTAATCCACTTGGTCTCCTCAAGGTCTGTTCAAACATTATAACAATGTACCATTCACGTAAAATGACATTATTAAAAACGTAGCTCAAAACTGACTTTAACTCCTTTCTACAAGCACAAAGTGCAGGTACCTGGGGTTACATCACAAGTCCACTTGCTGGAGTCGACAGCGAACAGATCATACACGACGAAAATGGACACTGGTCATTCAGTTGAAGGTGTGTGTGATTACAATGTACACCTACGAAGATAAGGTAGAAATGCTACCCATGAATGGAGAACGTAAATTATCAGAACTGTAATTGCAATATTGTTTTCATATTTGCAATGCAGGTACATATAGTACAGTACAGTACAGTACAGTACTGTAGCGCGTTTAAACGATATGTTGCGTACGATAGAGATAGTTCTTGACTGCAGTTACATCATCATTACTTTTCTATTATTGTGGTTGAAGTTAGGTGTAATGCTACTCAAGTAGAGGAACTCTACAGAGGGCGATATCCTGATAAGAGGCCACATTCCCAAAGCATGTTTTATCGTATTCTGGTGACATTTTATGAAATGGGAAGTTTGAACCCAGACAATGCAATAGTCGTATAACTGGCACGGAGGGAGGTCGAGAATGAAAATCCGTGTCTGAATATCATGAGATAAGATCAGTCATGTAGACTCTTCAATCCGTAGGATATTTGGGGGGGGGAGGGGGGAAATGAATGTATAAACACACCCTGAAACGAAGAATGAAAATTTGTACCAATGCTGGGAACCAAACCCAGCTCTCCTGCTCGCTGAACAGATGCGCTAACCACTATGCCGGCACAGTGGCTTTGCGTAACTGCTCGGTCTACCCTAGCATGCCTCATTCCTTTATCTAAATTCCCATTCACGACTCAGCCTGCTTGGTATTGCCCCTAAACTCGAACAGCAATGCAAAAGCTCTCCAACTGTTTTGAAATAGCATCTCAGCATCGAACGAAAGGCGGATACTGTATGAAACCCAGGCATAGGAGCTTTAATCATATGAAACTATATGATTCGAGAGACCTTTTCAAGTCTCAGACATCTGTGATGTATGTATGCAGACTGATTGAGGAGGAAGGCGTGCTAGGGTACTCCGTGCCACTGTGCCAGGGTGGCTTACCTACCTAGTGAGGAGGAGATGTGGGTTTCAATTCTGGCCTTGATATAAATTTTTGTTTGTCGCTTCAGTGTGCATATATACGTCATAGATGTTTTAGAAGGTCTCTCGAAACATGTGCATTCATTTGGAAAACTGAATGTATTTCCCTTAAACTTCCTTCGAAATAAATAAGCGTATGGATCGATGGCAAACGAAAGCAAGCTATTTTTTTGTGAAAACAAAAAGTGTTAAAAGTGAGGAAGCTATTAAAAATTTTATCAAAGCAGTGTGCAGTATATCAGTGCAGTGAATTACGGATCGATACTTAATAACAAGAAATGTCTCGCCACTGGCATTAGGAAACGTCGAAATTTAGGGGTACATTGACAGACCAATATCGACCTACCTGGGTAGCCGAGAGTGCTAACGCGCTGCTTCCTGGACTCGGGTAGGCGCGCCAGCCCTGGATCGAATCCGCCCAGCGGATTAACGACGAGGGCCGGTGTGCCGGCCAGCCTGGATGTGGTTTTTAGGTGGTTTTCCACATCCCGCTAGGTGAATGCCGGGCTGGTCCCCATGTTCCGCCTCAGTTACACGTCTCACAGACATCTGAACACATTCGCACCTTTCCATGGATTACACTAGACGCAGACGGGGTACACTAATCCCTTCCCGGGGGAGGTACGGGGTGGCGACTGGAAGGTCATCTGGTCACCCCTTGTAATTAACATGCCACATCCGATTAACCAGCAGACCCCAGAAGTCGGTATTAACGCTTGGAAAGAGAGATTGACAGATCAATATGGGTATAGAACTTTTGCTGTTACCAGGCTGAATACCTGAAATCGAAATATGTGATGATCATATTACAAAATCTGATTATTTAGATTAGAAGAACAACATGCACATACTTACTCATTATTGGAGAGGTGGCAGTCATATCTACACTGACAATTCAGATGTCAAATGTTTAGAGGGATTTCCACCAGAGCTCAGCACAATGCAGAGTCTGGAGCCCTAGGGGTTCGCTTTGGGGCCAGGGTCCAGATTTAGATACTTTCCTCTACCATTTGGGACATCGAGACAACCTTACAAGACACGACATAAACAAACCTCGTAACACTGGATTAGGAAACTAGCAGGTGTTCTATACCTTTTCGTTACGAGTTGGTCGACGTAACCCTCCAAATGCAACAGTTCTCGAAGAAAAACTTGCGATATTAGCGTACCTGACACAAGACTGTGTCACAGCAGGAACACTCCTTATCTCACCTTCATTAATTTATTAGGCAGTGGTGTAAAATATAAGAGGAGCAACTACAGAATCTCAGTCGTATCATCAGACTTGAATTTGCTAGTAAAGTATTATTTCAAGCAAAGATAAAATAATCCTTGTGTGCGCAATATTTTGAAATTGGTAACAAGAGTAACAAACAGGGAAAGAAAGTCATCATGGTCTGGATAAAAGCACATAAAGTTTCTAGGTAATTGGTAAGTAGGCCACATAGGAGAAAACATCATTCTGTGAACTGCAATACAGCAATCAAATTCCGTCTCGAGACGCAACATTCCATGTAAAAGAGGAAATACAACCAAATATCGTCATTTTATTTTAAGTGAAACAATCCAATGTATTCCAAAGGAAGTAAATATATATTGACATAGATTTACTTCATCAGCAATACTACATGATTCACAGATTTTCCATAAACGTTTTAACAGCGTTTGACTGATGTTTGATTGATGTCAATCACAATCTTTTATTTAAAAAATAAACCTATTTGGGAGAAAAGTGTCAGATACCAAAACAGAACTACAGATCCAAAGATCCATGATTCAGTCTGCAGTCGGTCCTAATGTTTTTTTCTACCTCTTATTGTTATATCCCCTATGTAGATGTTTGTATACGCGAAAAATGCGATGTAGCTCCCTGATTCAGAGCCCATTTTAAGCTGTAGGTCAAAAAATCAAATTTTCTTTTGATGTCAGTTAATGTAGAATAGTTTTTTTTTAAATCAACCACTCACACAACCGACCAAAAAACAGTTAACCAGTGACCATATGTATACACACAATTGTCACTGGATCACAACATCGAAAAGTTGTTCAATTACTTGGCTGGTAATTTCTGCTTCGATATACGGATGTAATGAAACACAAAAAAATATTCGAACGAAATGCTACAATGTCAAAAGCACGAAAAGAATAGTGATTATTAGTGTGACATGGTTCTTTACAGCTGTGACTGTCTGAACAAAATGCATTGAGACAGAGCAATGATTCATGCGAGTAACACCAGAGATCATCGTGGATACATGTAACATTAAAACTGTAGAATCCTAAAATCAACACTGCCAATGGCCAAATTTTGACTTATCGATATTACGCATTGCAGTTGTCCAATGACTGTTCTATGGCTTATAAATCATCTACAGAAAACAGTTCTGAAATTTTGTGAGATACACTATGTGATCAAAAGTATCCGGACACCCCCAAAAACGAACGTTTCTCATATTAGGTGCATTGTGCTGCCACCTACGGCCAGGTAGTCCATATCAGCGACCTCAGTGGTCATTAGACATCGTGAGAGAGCAGAATGGGGCGCACCGTGGAACTCACGGACTTCGAATGTGGTCAGGTGATTGGGTATCACTTGTGTCTTACGTCTGTACGCGAGATTTCCACACTCCTAAACATTCCTAGGTCCACTCTTTCCGATGTGACAGCGAAGTGGAAACGTGAAGGGACACGTACAACACAAAAGCGTACAGGCCGACCTGACCTCGTCTGTTGACTGACAGAGACCGCCGACAGTTGGAGAGGGTCGTAATGTGTAATAGGCAGACATCTATCCAGACCATCACACAGGAATTCCAAACTGCATTAGGATCCACTGCAAGTACTATGATAGTTAGGCGGGAGGTGAGAAAATTTGGATTTCATGGTCGAGCGGCTGCACATCACGCCGATAAATGCCAAACGACGCCTCGCTTGGTGTAAGGAGCATAGAAATTGGATGACTGAACAGTGGAAAAATGTTGTGTGGAGTGACGAATCACGGTGCACAATGTGGTGACCCAACGGCAGGGTGTGGGTATGCTGAATGCCCGGTGAACGCAATCTGCCAGCGTGTGTAATGCTAACAGTAAAATTTTGAGGCTGTGGTGTTACGGTGTGGTCGTGTTTTCCATGGAGGGGGCTTGCACTCTTTGTTCTTTTGCATGACACTATCACAGCACAGACCTACATTGCTGTACTAAGCACCTTCTTGGTTCTCACTGTTGAAGAGCAATTCGGGGATGGCGATTCCATCTTTCAACACGATCGAGCTCCTGTTCATAATGCACGGCCTGTGGCGCAGTGGTTAGACGACACTAACATCCCTGTAATGGACTGGCCTGCACAGAGTCCTGATCTGAATCCCATACAAAATCTTTGGGATGTTTTGGAACGCCGACTTCGTGCCGGGCGTCAGCGACTGACATCGATACCTCTCCTCAGTGCAGCACTCCGTGAAGAATGGGCTGCCATTCCACAAGAAACTTTCCAGCACCTGACTGAACATATGCCTGCGAGAGTGGTTCAAATGGCTCCAAGCATTATGGGACTTAACATCTGAGGTCATCAGTCCCCTAGACTTAGAACTACTTAAACCTAACTAACCTAAGGACATCACACACATCCATGCCCGAGGCAGCATTCGAACCTGCGACCGTAGCAGTAGCGCGGTTCCGGACTGAAACGCCTAGAACCGCTCGGCCACAGCGGCCGGCTGCGAGAGTGGAAGCTGTCATCAAGACTAAGGGTGGGCCAACACCATTTTGAATTCCAGCATTACCGATGAAGCGCGCCACGAACTTATAAGTCATTTTCAGCCAGGTGTCCGGATAATTTTGATCACATAGTGTAGATGTGCATTTAGAACTTTGTGGTAAGTGCCTATGGGACCAAACTGCTGAGGTCATCGGTCACTAGGCTTACACACTACTTATTTTAACTTAAACGAACTTACGCTAAGGACAACACACACACCCATGCCCGAGGGATGACTCGAACGTCCGACGGAGGGCGCCGCGTGAACCGTGGCAAGAGGCCTCACACCGCGCGGCTACCCCGCGTAGCTGCATTTAGTTCCTTCGATATTGGCTAAATGTATAAAAACAGTCGCGTCATTGTTTCAGTATTTCCAAATCATTTTTATTTTGTAGTAAACCAGATAAGACAGATTTTGGGAACTAAGATAACTTCAATGAAATGTTACAAATATCTCAGTATTCCACCCGCACTGCGTTAGATGGACGGTGCAGACCCTTAATAATGATCATGATTGCAGGCGCTAAGTGATCTAAATGCTGACAGTAATATATGGTAGACCGAGTGAGTGCTTATCGAAAGACCACATCTCTTGCCTACGAATCGAATGAACCCTAACTCGATGCAAGACGCGCTGTGTCGAATATGCCAGGATACAAACGCGTTCGTCGCAAGTTGTAATCTTCTCGTCTGCCATTTTACGAGTAAATATTTTTCATAGTTTCAAAATTTATATAAACGTGACACGTGTATGCGAACAGTTATAAGATTAACCTGTAATGGTCGTTTTTTCAAAAAATTAGACGGAAGTGATAGACATACACGCGCGTGTGTACACACACACACACACACACACACACACACACACACACACACACACACACACACTGACCTAACACGATGAGAGTCGCGACATACTTTTCAGTTCACGCTGAGGTCAGAGATGAAACGGGATTTTGAGCTCATCCGTTTCTTGGTACACGAGCGGCTGCATACAGGAGTGAAACGGCGACAGGATCAAGTTCAGATATTACAGGTCTCTGTGGCTGGAGACAGTACAGGAGGACTTGCATGTTAGGCTAAGTTGGTAGATTTGAAGATGGTAGCTGATATGAGACTCTGGGTTGGCTTTCTGGTCTGACTTTTATAGGTTTTTCACATGTTAGCATTGAACATGCAGAAAAGCACAGACACTGGTCTGTAAAACATAGATGTTTATTAGATTCTCCAGTCATGTACCAGAACAAATAGCAACTACAGCCGATAACCTTACTAAGGTTTTGGTATACAAAGTAACCTATGGTACTACGGACCAAGAACCATCGAGGTGACAGACTCTATTGTTATAATCGAACCCTCAGGCTCAAGTACGCGTCACAATGTAAGTAACATGCAGACATAGATACCGTACATGAAGACTAATTTACAATCGAAACCAATAGCCCTATCCGAGAAGCACGTATAGGAAAGCTTTTTTAGTCTTTTTTTCTAACTGAGTCTGATGCTCACTTACATAGCATCTGCTGGATCTCCTCTGTTCGCTAGAACTGTCGAATTCTGCTGAACTGTGCCTAGCCTGACGTGTGAGGGTCGCAATATGTGGCGTGCGGTGCTGTTTGCCTACAGATGGGACGGGACTGCGCCGCTTTTTACCTCCAATTTGCACTCAACTAGCGTGAAATCAGCAGTTTCTCAATGCGTATGACCTTTTAATGGGTTGACGAAGGCAGCTTTCACAGTGCGCCGCTGCCTAATTTACAAGGCTTACACTGAGGTGATAAGTCGTCGGATAGCAATGTGCAACGTACATATGGCTGCAGAACGCGTACACAAAATATGAAAGGGTGGTGCGTTGGCGGAACGGCAATTCGTTCACAGATGATTCACGTGAAAAGTGATAACTGCCGCACGCCGGGAATTAACACACCTCGAACACGAAATGATAGTTGGAGCTAGACGCATGGGATATTCCATTTCGGAAATCGTTAGGGCATTCAATATTTCGAGATCGGCACTATAAAAAGTGTGCCGAAAATATCAAATTTCAGGCATTACCTCCCACCGCAGACAACGAAGTGTCCGATAGCCATCACTTAACGAACGAGAGCAGCGGAATTTCCATTGAGTTGTCAGTGTTAACAGACCAGAAACACTGCGTGAAATAGCCACAGAAATCAATGTGGGACGTACGACGAACGTATCCGTTAGGACAGTGCAGCGAAATTCGGCGTTAGTGAGCTATGGCAGCAGACGACCGATGCAAGTGCCTTTGCTAACAGCACGACATCGTGTGCAGCGCCTCTCCTGGGCTGGGTTGGACGCTAGACGACTGGAAAACCGTGGTCTGGTCAGATGAGTCCCGATTTCAGTCGGTAAGACCTGATGGTAGGGATCGAGTGTGGCGCAGACACCACCAAGCCGTCGGCTCAAGTTGTCAACAGGGCACTGTGCAAGCCGGTGGTGGTCCCATATCGGCGTGGGGTTTGTTTACATGGAATAGATAGCGGCCTCTGGTCAAACTAAAACAGATCATTGACTGGAAATGGTAAAGTTCGGCTACGTGGGGACCATTGAAGCCAATCGTGGACTTCTTGTTCCCAAACATGTCATTGATCCACAATTGTTCGCGATTGATTTCGAGAATATTCTGGACAGTTGGAGCGAATGATTTGGCCACCCAGATCGCCTGACACGTATCCCTTCGAACATGTGTGGGACATAATCGAGACGTCAATTCGCGCACGACATCCTACACCAGCAACACTTCCGCAATTATGGACGATTATAGCGGTAATATGACTAAATATTCTGCAGGGGCTTCCAACGACTTCTTGGGTCCTTGCCACATCGAGTTGCTGCACTACACCGGGAAAATGGAGGTCTAACTACGTAAATTAAAGGAGGAGGGGGGGGGGGAGAAATGGAAAGGGAAGGAACGAGATTACTATTATTAGCTCCAACAGGGATTTGTGCGGCAGCAGCGGCAACGAGTGAAAATCTGTGCTCGACCGAGATTCGAAACCGGGATTTCCTGCTTCCTGGGCACTAACTGCGCCCACCGGACACAGCGTTTATCGCAACTGCGCCGACTATCTTGTATCATTCTCTCGGCTGACCCAAATCCCCACGTAACGCCACTTACCCGCAACATGTCGTGCATGCTCGCTACTTTGAGATTCCCGGAGTTCGGACGTAACTGTGTATCCGCATTGAATGTGCTGGATCCTTTGCCCATCGATGTGAATCAGTTATGTATATGCGTAGCGTCTGCTCTTTCAGACGTGGGCAGTGGATGCATCATTACGTCCGACATCCTGCCAGATTGTGGACAGAGACTGTGGGTGGGCCACGCACTTGCGATGAAGACTGTGTCCGGGTGGCACAGTGCTGAACGCAGGAGAACTCAGGTCCGAATCCCAGTCTGGCACGCACGTCAGCTGGTTTTCGCTGATGCCGCATAAAGAACTAATGTAGCTGATATCAATAATCCCTCCTCTTTCAATTTACGTAACATTTGTCACAGATTTGGATTCCATGTGGTGTTTGTTCTTTCGGACATGTCCGGAAGAACAGACACCACGCCTTCATACAAACGGAGGAGATATCCCATGACTTTGTCACTTCAGTGTACAGGGAATTTCCATACTTAGATGATTCTTCTCTTCCTTCTTGTAACTTTTCATGATTCGGTCATTACAACACGCTCACACATACGAACTCACGCACGAACAAACACACGCACATTACATGACTTTAATCTATAGATGATTTGTATTTCATTATGGTTGATATTCAGTACTGATGGGCCGGTGCCAGGAAAGTCTTACGGAACCTAGTTACCTGCAAATGGAGTACTTAGATGGGAGAAACTCGTGGACGTACTCTGGCACAGAAACGACAGATGTCGCCGTGTGTTTCGTACAGAAGTAGTTGTTTCTCTTATTATTATTATTATTATTGTGGTCTTCAGTATGAAGACTGGTTTGCTGCAGCTCCCTTCGCTGTCTATCCTGTCCGAGCCTTTTATTCCCTGAATAACTATTGCACGCTACAGCCATCTGAACCTATTCATTGTATTCGTGTCCGTGTCTTCCTCTACAATTTTTCCTCCTTACACTTCCCTTCATTACCAAATTGACTATTCCTCGATTCCTAAGGATGCGCGCTATCAACCGATCCCTTCTTTTAGTCAAGTTATGACGCAAATTTCTACAAGTTCTCTTCTGTACCTCCACATTAGTTACGCAGCCTACCAACTAGCCTTCAGCATTCTTGTGTATCGCTGCATTTGTTTGGTTGATTGGTTTGGAGAAGAGGATCAAACAGCGAGGTCATCGCCCCCCTTCAGTTTAGTGAAGGATGGGGAAAGAAGACGGCCGTGCCCTTTCAAAGGAAACATCCTGGCATTTGCCTGTGGCTGTTTACGGATATCAAGGAAAACCTGAATCAGGATGGCCGGACACGAGTTTGGACCGTCGTCCTCCCGAATTTGAGCCCAGTGTGCTAACCACTGCGCCACCTCGCTCAGTGCGTTTCAGTGTCTGAACCGACTATCGTCCACGTTTCACTTACGTACAGGGCTAAACTCTAGACAAATGCCTTCGGAAATGATTTCCGAAATTAAATTTACATTATCTGTTAACAAATTTCTCTTGTTCACAAATAATTTTCTTGCTATTGATAGTCTGCATTTTATGTCCCATCTATTTCAATTATCACCAGTTATTTTGCTGCCCAAATAGCAAAAATCATCTACTACTTTTAGTGTCTCATTTTCTAATCCAGTTCTTTCAGCACCGCCTGTTTTAGTTCGACTATATTCCATTACCTTATTTTGATGTTTGTTGATGTTCTTATTAGCCCTTTTCGTGGTATTACACATTCCGTTTAATTGCTCTTCCAAGTCCTTTGCTGTCTCTAACAGACCTACATTATCATCAGCAAAACCTAAAAATTTTTGTCTGTTCCCCCTGAACATCATTTCCCTTTCCACATTTCTCCTTGCTTTCCTTTACAGCTTGCTCAGTATACAGATGCAATAACGTCGGCGGTAGGCTTCAACCGTGTCTCACTCCCTTCTCAATTACGGCATTCATTTCATGCCCCTCGATTCTTATAGCTCTAGTCTGGTTTCAGTGCAAGTTGAAAATAATCGTGCAGTCATTATATTTTATCCCTTCTTCCTTCTACAGTTCAAAGAATTTACTTCACTCAACATTGTCAAAAGCTGTCTGGTAATCTATAAATGCAATAAAAGTTCAGTAGGTTTGTCTTTCTTCTAACTATCTTCTAAAATAAATATTAGGGTGAGTTCTGCCTCTCATGTTCCGGTACAGCTATCTACACTCCTGGAAATGGTAAAAGGACACATTGACACCGGTGTGTCAGACCCACCATACTTGCTCCGGACACTGCGAGAGGGCTGCACAAGCAATGATCACACGCACGGCACAGCGGACACACCAGGAACCGCGGTGTTGGCCGTCGAATGGCGCTAGCTGCGCAGCATTTGTGCACCGCCACCGTCAGTGTCAAGCCAGTTTGCCGTGGCATACGGAGCTCCATCGCAGTCTTTAACACTGGTAGCATGCCGCGACAGCGTGGACCTGAACCGTATGTGCAGTTGACGGACTTTGAGCGAGGGCGTATAGTGGGCATGCGGGAGGCCGGGTGGACGTACCGCCGAATTGCTCAACACGTGGGGCGTGAGGTCTCCACAGTACATCGATGTTGTCGCCAGTGGTCGGCGGAAGGTGCACGTGCCCGTCGACCTGGGACCGGACCGCAGCGACGCACGGATGCACGCCAAGACCGTAGGATCCTACGCAGTGCCGTAGGGGACCGCACCGCCACTTCCCAGCAAATTAGGGACACTGTTGCTCGTGAGGTATCGGCGAGGACCATTCGCAACCGTCTCCATGAAGCTGGGCTACGGTCCCGCACACCGTTAGGCCGTCTTCCGCTCACGCCCCAACATCGTGCAGCCCGCCTCCAGTGGTGTCACGACAGGCGTGAATGGAGGGACGAATGGAGACGTGTCGTCTTCAGCGATGAGAGTCGCTTCTGCCTTGGTGCCAATGATGGTCGTATGCGTGTTTGGCGCCGTGCAGGTGAGCGCCACAGTCAGGACTGCATACGACCGAGGCACACAGGGCCAACACCCGGCATCATGGTGTGGGGAGCGATCTCCTACACTGGCCGTACACCACTGGTGATCGTCGAGGGGACACTGAATAGTGCACGGTACATCCAAACCGTCATCGAACCCATCGTTCTACCATTCCTAGACCGGCAAGGGAACTTGCTGTTCCAACAGGACAATGCACGTCCGCATGTATCCCGTGCCACCCAACGTGCTCTAGAAGGTGTAAGTCAACTACCGTGGCCAGCAAGATCTCCGGATCTGTCCCCCATTGAGCATGTTTGGGACTGGATGAAGCGTCGTCTCACGCGGTCTGCACGTCCAGCACGAACGCTGGTCCAACTGAGGCTCCAGGTGGAAATGGCATGGCAAGCCGTTCCACAGGACTACATCCAGCATCTCTACGATCGTCTCCATGGGAGAATAGCAGCCTGCATTGCTGCGAAAGGTAAATGTACACTGTACTAGTGCCGACATTGTGCATGATCTGTTGCCTGTGTCTATGTGCCTGTGGTTCTGTCAGTGTGATCATGTGATGTATCTGACCTCAGGAATGTGTCAATAAAGTTTCCCCTTCCTGGGACAATGAATTCACGGTGTTCTTATTTCAATTTCCAGGAGTGTAAATTATTAGCTTTCCCTCTGGGACAGGAAGGAATGAAGATTTGGAGTTTAACATCGCACTGATGACGGGGTCATCTCAGACGTAGCAGAAACACAAATGAGGAAGGATAGGAATGGAGATTGCTCGTGTCCTTTTCAAAGGAACCATTCTGGCATTCACCTTAATGGATTCCGGCCAGGTTGATATACAGGGTGTTTCAAAAAGAATACCACAACTTTAAAAATGTGTATTTAATGAAAGAAACATAATATAACCTTCTGTTATACATCATTACAAAGAGTATTTAAAAAGGTTTTTTTTTCACTCAAAAACAAGTTCAGAGATGTTCAATATGGCCCCCTCCAGACACTCGAGCAATATCAACCCGATGCTCCAACTCGTTCCACACTCTCTGTAGCATATCAGGCGTAACAGTTTGGATAGCTGCTGTTATTTCTCGTTTCAAATCATCGATGGTGGCAGGGAGAGGTGGCCGAAACACCATATCCTTAACATACCCCCATAAGAAAAAATCGCAGGGGGTAAGATCAGGGCTTCTTGGAGGCCAGTGATGAAGTGCTCTGTCACGGGCTGCCTGGCGGCCGATCCATCGCCTCAGGTAGTTGACGTTCAGGTAGTTACGGACAGATAAGTGCCAATGTGGTGGCGCTCCATCCTGCTAAAACAGGAATTGTTGTGCTTCTTGTTCGAGCTGAGGGAACAGCCAATTCTCTAACATCTCCAGATACTGTAGTCCAGTTACAGTAGCACCTTCGAAGAAAAAGGGACCAAAAACTTTATTGGCTGAAATGGCACAGAAAACGATCACCTTAGGCGAGTCACGTTCATACTGAGTTGTTTCCCGCGGATTCTCAGTGCCCCATATACAGACATTGCGACGGTTGACTTTCCCGTTAGTGTGGAAAGTTGCTTCATCACTAAACACAATCTTTCAAACGAAAGATTCATCTGTTTCCATTTGAGCAAGGATAAAATCACAGAAATCGATTCTTTTAATATTATCAGCTGCAGACAGTGCTTGAACCAATTTCAGACGATAAGGTTTCATAGCTAACCTTTTTCGTAGGACTCTCCATACAGTTGATTGTGGAATTTGCAGCTCTCTGCTAGCTCTGCGAGTCGATTTTCCTGGGCTGCGAACAAATGCTTGCTGGATGCGTGCTACATTTTCATCACTCGTTCTCGGCCGTCCATAACTTTTCCCTTTGCACAAACACCCATTCTCTGTAAACTGTTTATACCAACGTTTAATACACCACCTATCAGGAGGTTTAACACCATACTTCGTTCGAAATGCACGCTGAACAACTGTCGTCGATTCACTTCTGCCGTACTCAATAACACAAAAAGCTTTCTGTTGAGCGGTCGCCATCTTAGCATCAACTGACGCTGACGCCTAGTCAACAGCGCCTCAAGCGAACAAATGTACAACTAAATGAAACTTTATAGCTCCCTTAATTCGCCGACAGATAGTGCTTAGCTCTGCCTTTTGTCGTTGCAGAGTTTTAAATTCCTAAAGTTGTGGTATTCTTTTTGAATCACCCTGTATATCTTCCGCCTCCGAGAGCAAACAGTTGCGGCAGACAGACAAGCCATATGGAGAAAATGTAACTCTCGCTAACTGGAGTGCATAGGTCATGTACAAAAGCGACTGGGTACGAGGCTGCTACGTCTGAAAACTGCATACAAGGGAAAGAAATTGGAAGATGATAGAGATTTAGATTCTAAATTGTTACGGCATGGCCTTCAGGCAAGATGTTAGTAGCATAGAAAATATGAAAAAAGCTCTATTGGCAGTTTTGTTTCACCTCCCTACAACAGACAATAAACCCATTCGTGGCTTAGGTCGTCCAGGAAGTGATTCATGCAGCAAATATAACAGAGCACAGCTAAATGGTGACAATTTATGCACAAACCAGCCACACCTTCTGGCACAGTGGGGATCTTTGTCAGATGTGAGACTATTGAAGAAATCTCTTCATGCCAGCAACGAGATTTCTGACGAGTCCGCCAACACCATAAATTTGGGCAGGATTCCCAAGACAGTGTTTGTGTGAATTGGTACTCTGCGGTTTGGTGTCTTTGATGGAGTGGCAACGTTCAGCGAAGGAAACGTTGCAATTTGCGAAGTCCTGAAAACACTGCTACTAACTGTTGGTCGTTTCACGGTGAAACAAATGATGAATTTAGA
Organism: Schistocerca americana; assembly: GCF_021461395.2. NCBI lineage: Eukaryota > Metazoa > Arthropoda > Insecta > Orthoptera > Acrididae > Schistocerca > Schistocerca americana. The sequence goes on from NC_060130.1 coordinate 90,772,864, forward strand.
TGAAGGAAAATTAAGGGCATCAGAGAGAGCTGTTAGGGACATTAAATAAGGGCAAGACAGAGCAGATAAGCAGGAAAAAGGCAGTTGCAAGATGAGATTGAAGAGGATGCAGACAACCCATCATATGGAACTGGGAAGCAGTGTACTTTTTTCAGCTTGTACTTGCCAGAATTTGTTCAAATTACAGGGTATAGTCATTGGAGTATTGCCCATAATTTAGCGCAGAGATTTTCTTATTTTCTCAGTCACAAAAAAGTTAGAGCCTTACATACATAGAAAAGTGCCAGCACTTTTTTTTTTTACTTTTATGTCCACTTTTTACGAAAGTAATTATTTTCTTAAAACTGATCAATACGTTTAGAAATCCCTTTGTTAATATGGTTAGAAATATGTAACCTACAAGTCTTAGTTTTCAGACTTTTATTCCCAGAAGTTTCGTGAAAAGGTATATTTTCCACTTCTACATCTACATAGACACTCCGCAAGCCGCCGTACGATGCGTGGCGGAGGGTACACTAAACCAGTACCTGTCATTTCCTTTCCTGTTCCACTCGCAAGTAGAGCGAGGAAGAAAAGACTGACTGTATGCCTCCGTATCAGCCCTAATTTCTCGTATCTTATCTCCGTGGTCCTTACGCGCAATGTGTATTGGCACCAGTAGGATAATTCGGCAGTCAGCTTCAAATGCCGGTTCTCTAAATTTTCTCTATAGTGTTTCTCGAAAAGAACGTTGCCTTTCGTCCAAGGATTCACATTTGAGTTCCTGAAGCATGTCCGTAACACGTGTTGTTCGGACCTACCGGTAACAAATCTTGCAGTCCGCCTCTGAATTACTTCGATGTCTTTCTTCGATCCGACCTGGTATGGATCCCAAACACTCTAGCAGTACTCAAGTATAGATGGCACCAGCGTCTTTATATGCACTCTCCTTTACTCTCCTTTGCTAAAATTCTCTCAGTCGATCGAATTCGATACTTCGCCTTCTCTACCACAGTTCTCACATGCTCGTTCTCTCTCATATTGCTTTGCAACGTTATGCCCAGATATTTAAACGACTTGACTGTGTCAAGCAGGACACTAGTAATACTGTACCCGAACATTACAGGTTTGATCTTCCTACTCATCTGCATTAACTTACATTTTTCCAAATTTAGGGCTAGCTGCCATTCATCACACCAGCTGGGAATTTTGTCTCATTCGTCTTTTATGTGAATAAGCTTCACAGTGTTTAAAACAGGGATTTTCCAATCTGTCCGGAGGCCCTTAATCGATTTAGGGAAGCCACTGAAAGTATAAATCTGAATGGCTGGTACCACTGCGACAAGTCGTTTGATAAATCCAGTGAAAGATTTTCGCATTCATAGATGACTTTTTTCCTAAGTGATGGGTTCCGTTTAATTGTAAAGTTTTGTATTTATAGTCTTATGTAAAGAGAATCGCGAAATGGTAATCAGTTGTATTGAGCGCACTAAGCTAACGAAATACTTTGTAATTCTTCATGCTTTCCCGGTGATATGTGGCTGAAGAGGGTGCCTCCTCTTCAAACATTTCCATAAATAGGTTGGCCACCACTGGTGATAGAGGGCTCCCCATCGCCACCCCTTCTGTTTGTTCGTAAACCTGACCCCCATATAGGAAGTACGTCGAGGTCAGTACATGCCTGAATAAGTCAAGGTGAGCCCCATCGAACTTCTCTCCATTAAGCTAAAGTTTCTCCTTCAGTGGTACCCGTGTGAAGAGAGACACCTCATCGAAACTAACCATGATGTCTGTGTCTGTGATATGTTGCTGGCTCAGCCGTTGCAGGAAATCCTCTGAGTTCTGGATTTGAATTGCACATTTACCCACATGTGGTGTCAACATCTTCTTCAGGTATTCCGCAGTAGGGTAGGTTGCTGCGCCAATATTGCTGACAATAGGTCGCAAAGGGACCCCATCCTTGTGAACCTTGGGGAGTCCATACAGTCTAGGTGGTGCTGGCGCTTTGGGACGCAGCTTCTTGATGACTTGTTCAGGCAGGCTCGTCTCCTTCAACGGAGCTCTGGTCTTTTTGTCCACTTTCTCTGTAGGGTCAATAGGAAGTGACCCTACAGAGAAAGTGGACAAAAAGACCAGGGCTCTGTTGAAGGAGACGGGCCTGCCTGAACAAGTCATCAAGAAGCTGCGTCCCAAAGCGCCAGCACCACCTAGACTGTATGGACTCTCCAACGAAATACTTTGTCTCGGGAGCTACTAACTCTTGCGGAGTGGAGTTAGGTTTTCCTTGAGTTATCTAAATCACTTATAACTACCGACGTTTCGGTCACTGTTGCAAGTGACCTTCTTTAGGGTTTAAAAGTCACTTGCAACAGTGACCGAAACGTCTGTAGTTTTACGTATTGACAATGCGGTCACAAACTCAGAAAAATTTTATTGAAATATTGGCATGATTTGTTACCAAAGTATGTATGCATAACAGTGTAAATGTGATACGATAATGTAATGTTACTACTCACACCCTCCATAATTTTACTATCTACATACAAGCATGTCAGTATACAGGGTGATTGTAATGAAAGTTCCATATTCAATCGCTGGAAAAAAAAAAGAAACACAAAACGCTAGGCAAAATGACGTCAAGTTTGAACAGAATATTATCGATGAAGTCGAAAACGTTATGGTAAAAACGAAAATTTTCTCTCTGGATGGCGCTGTAAGCATCATAACGTAAATGGGTTCGGCTACAAATCGCAAAACGACGGCTACGTTGTGAGTTTCACAGTAAACCAAGTGTACTGTGCAATTGGCCTAACCACACAAGTTTTCCATCCACAGTTGTGGCTCTGTTAATTAGGTAAGCCCATCCAGTGTGGCAAGGACGTACCACATAGGATGGGAAAAATCAGTTTTCCGAGGTAAAACACCGAATAAAAAGCAACAGTAAATCGGTTTTTAGTGTCGTGGGACTGATGCAAGACATGTCCAATATGTTGTCCACCATTTTCTTCCTTAAGTTGAAATCGAGAAACAGCTTGCTCCACAGAATGCGTTGCGCAATGCGTGCTTACAGTTCAGATACGTTTGTAATCGGAGCATCTGTCAGATAACCCCTAAAGCCAGAAGTCACACGGATTAAGATCAGGTTATCTGGGAGGCCAGGCCGTAGAGAAATGACGGCTGATAATTCTAGCATTTCCAAAACGTATCTGCAGCAGGTACTTCACTGGCTGTGCAATGTGCAGAGGAACGCCCTCTTGTGTAGAAATTATCTTACCCACACATCAACGGTGTTGAAAGGTTGGAATGACGTCAGTGCGCGAAAGACTGCCATAGCTTTTACCAGTGACGGTATAGGTAACAAGACCCGCAGGATCCAGCTCCTCGAAAAAATATGGCCCTGTGATAAACCATGCCGCCAACCTGCACCATTCAGTTATCTTGGCAGAATGAAGTGGTACCGGTTGATGTGCGAGCGGTTTTTCCGTTACTCATATTCTACTATTCTGTTTATTGACGAGTCCTTTGAGATGGGAGTGAGCTTCATTTGTCCACGGCTATTCATTGTCCACTTGCAAGCGATCAAGTACTATCTTACTGACAGGTCAGCTTGAAGCAGCTCCTGAACATGAGTAATTTTGTATGGCTAGCAGTGCAGGATGTTTGACGCTCTCAGGCATGTCCAAAGTTGGAGCAGTTCCCCATGCACTGCCGCTTGACCCCTGCTACAATGCTGAGACTGTACGTCGGATGAATTGTTTTCCTCCCTCAACCGCATTCCACTTCAAGAAGAACCTGTCTTTTCGAATTTCTTATTCATTTTATCCAGACCCTCGGTACACAAGGGACTAACGCTAGTTTTCATACCCTTGAATGTCCGGAACTTCTGCAGAGATACTGACGCAGTCACCGTTCTTATAAAAGAGCTGTACTAGCAGGATGCGATGCTGGATTGCGACAATAATGCCGTGTCTCAGATGAAAACAAGAACAGACGTGTACCCTGCGTCCTTTACACTGCATACGCTCCGCTTACAGCGCCATCCAGTGGTAAAATTTTCGTTACATTTCTTTTGTTTCCATAATGTTTCTTCTTCTTCGATAATATTCCGTTCAAATATGACGCCATTCTGACGAGTGCTTTGTTTTTTTCACAGCTTTTTGAAGCTGGAACTTAAATTATAATCGCACTGAATATCATAACACTTTCACATTTTTACACGTTTGTTTCTTAGATAATACCATTTTTATCTTTCGCATTGCAATTTTGTACAACTGACATGTATTTTTAGCCTATACACATATAATATACCCAATTTATGTATGAAGAGTCGCTTCTTTATACCGTAGATTAGTTTTGTTTTTATGCGGAATTTTACTATAAACATAATTTTAATTACCGAGCGAGGAGGTGCAGTGGTTAGCAACCTGGAATCGCATTCGGGAGGGCGACGGTTCACACCCGCGTCCGGCCATCCTGATTTAAGTTTTCCCTAAATCCCTTCAGGCAAATCCCTGGAAGGTTCCTTTGAAAGGGAACGGCCGACTTCCTTCCCCATCCATCCCTAATCCGATGGGACCGATAACCTCGCTGTTTGGTCCCCTCCCACAAATCAACCAACCAACTATAATTTTAAGAAAAACACTCTGTTTATTGAAAATGTAGGGACAAATCTCTTTGGTTACCAGGATCGTTGCCTAACATAAACCTCTGGTCTGACACTCTTTGACAGATTTACGATTTAGCTGTCGATCAGCTGTAACTGTGCCTTCACATCTAATGCTCTGTCACTGCACTTCCTGTTGGTTACGGATTGAATACTGAATCTTCCTCTTTTTGGAGTCTACCCGATGATCTGTAAAAACGCAAAAAACTTGATAAGTTAAAAGAATGTAATGATGAGGTTCTGGACTTTCACGTGCAGCAGTTCTTATGAGACAAAAGGCTGTATTATAACCTTGTCATGTCAAAACTTGACATGACACGTAACTAAAATATTATGATTTTTTTGTCAGTATTAATTGATTAAACTTCACATTTTAATTGAATATATTCAGTGCATTTCTGTTTGTTTTATGCTCTTATTTGCTGCATGCAGGTACCTTGAAGACGACTGACAACTGAAACCAGTTGTAATGATAAAATAAATATAGACAGCTACGTGTCATGTAATTGTTTAAATCACTTGAAGCGAATGCCGAGATGGTTGCTTCTGCAGCGCCATGGGCAAATTTCAATCCCATCGTATTGGGGTGGACAAAATATGGAAAAACCGCGACTAATGCGTGCTCGAACATAAATGTAGTTGCTAGCCAAGCCTGCACGTTGGACTGTTGTATCTGACCACGAAGGACATCTGTTCAGTGTCCTCAGTGTGTTGTCAGAACAGTGTTCTGTGTAGCCGTGAGTGCATTATGTCGGAGCTAAGTGAATTCGAACGTGAGCAAATTGTTCACGTTCGTATGATGGGTGCTTCCGTAACAGACACATCCGAAGTGTTTCGTGTTTCAATAATAGAAGATTTAAACCGCATACAGCGGAAGCGGTAAACGGAAAAACATTATCCACTAAGTCACAACGCGGAGTGTCGAGTCTCGGTGTCAGACGGCAGTGAAGAGGAATGCGACAAAAAATAAGAGAGCTGCAAAAGTCACTGCAGAATTGAATGTCACTCTCTCGAATCGTATCAACACCAAAAGAATACGAAGGGAGCTCCACGTCGTGGTCGTGCGGTAGCGTTCTCACTTCCCGCGCCCGGGTTCCCGGGTTCGATTCCCGGCGGGGTCAGGGATTTTCTCTGCCTCGTGATGACTGGGTGTTGTGTGATGTCCTTAGGTTAGTTAAGTTTAAATAGTTCTAAGTTCTAGGGGACTGATGACCATATATGTTAATTCCCATAGTGCTCAGAGCCATTTGAACCATTCTTTTGGAGCCCCACGAGCAGAGAATTTCAGGGCGATCTGGAATTCCAAAGGCATTCATCAGTGATGGAAATACCCGTGTATAGAAACCGAGGTGCCTAAGCCATAAAACTTAGTCTGTGGAGCAATGGTAGAAAGTAATTTAGTCAGGTGAGCCTTGTTTCACGCTGTTTCCAACTTATGACAGTGAAACATGGGGAGGATTCGGTAATCGTTTGGGCAGCGATATCGTGATATTCCAGGGGCCCCATGGGTACTCTGAAAGGTCACATTACTGCCTAGGATTATGTGACCATTTTGTCTGATCACGTCGTTTCATAGTACAGTGTTTGTTGCTTGACTGTGATGCTGCGTTCCAAGACGACAGGGTCCTGTTCACACAGCTCATATCGTACAGTGCTGGCTTTGTGAGCAGGAGGATGAATTGTCGCATGTCTCCTGGCCACCTCAGTCAACAGAACTCAGTAAGATTGAGTCTTTCTGGTCTTTTCTGGAGAGAAGAGTGCGTGATCGCTCTCCCCCTCTATCATAGTTCCCTGAACTCGCCGCTATTTTGCAGGAAGAATGGTATAAGATTCTCTTGGAAACCATACAGGAGCTGTATTGGTCCATTACGAGACGACTGGAAACTGATTTGAAGGCCAGCGGTTTTGCTACTCCGTATTAGGCATAGTGTTGTGTGTTTGGTGTTTCCATATTATAGAGCCCCCGTATGGTCAACCAAGTAGCGCTCTCTCTGTGATAACCCTACCGAGCGAAATAGTGCCGTTGGAGGATGGTGGTTCCAATCACCGTCCAGACACCCACACTGTAGGTTTTCCGCGGTTTCCCTAAATTGCTGAAAGTAAATGACGAGATGCTTCATACCAAAAGGTCTCGGCCAACATCCTTTCCATCTTTGCCGGTTCGAGTTTGCCATCCGTCCCTAATGAGCTCATTGTATACAGCGCGTTAAACAATAATCCTCCTTTCTTTTCAAATGGTCTAGATATCGAAGAGAAGTTAAACACTAACTTTCCGTTAGTTATGATAGATCCCGGCTCATGGATATAGGTTATGAATAAGCAATGTATAAAGTAACTGTTAAAATATCACTGTTACTAAGTCGCACCCACTCGAGAAATAATGTGGTGTATGCTGGGTCCTATTAGATTTTTAATACGTTAGGATTGGCCAACGGGAAAATGAGTTATTCACAATTCACGTCCCTCTTGGACAGCAATGAGTACTGTTTCGTTTTTATTACAAAGTTTCCCTTCTTGCTGTTAAAATTTCAATAATTTCAAACAAATTAATATCATTCGTGCCTAGTTACCGTAATAGGCAATCTCAGGGTTCTGTCTCGCACCCGTCGTGCGTCGCAACCTTTAGACGCCGCAATCGAACTCATTTATCGGTCTGCTCAGATGGGTGATATACTACAGTAAAGTGATCAATAGAAATGTTACATTAAATGCTTTGTTTGTAATTTATGTGTTTGTCAACAATGAACAAAAGACAGAGATTTAGTTATTTAGGGCCTGTTTCTCTGCAAGAGACGAAAGTAACAAATTATACAATACAATATTTGTGCTCAAATGTTATGTTTCAGAACAACTGTGCGTAGCCTGTTACTAGATGTGCTGTCACATCAACACAACTTTCATTATTTTTAGACACGTGTCTGTAGGCGACGTCGCAGACTATTTAAACTGTAATAAGGAGTCTTAGTTCAGCATTTATACACGTTTTGGGTTCCTCTTTCGTGTTTCGCAGGTTTCAAAGTGCCTCACGTTCTATACGGAACTCACCAGATAATTAATAGGTTTCTGAAATCTGTTATCCGGTTGTAATTTGAACGTTGTAACCTACTGCTGGTCAATAGCAAGCCCACCGAACAAAATATTGATACGCCGCTACCATTACTATGATGTTGATGGCAAACAGACATAAGCCTGCGGGCTCTGGTAAGTGTGACCTTCGGCATAATCGTCTTCTTTTCGATCAATACTGGCCCCCAAAAAAGTTAAAAATAAATTTTAAGCAGTGTATTTTTTCTACTCTAATTGAGTTCATTTTTATTCTTCTATCACTCCAGGATCCAATATTTTCCTGGATAACATTTAAGAGGGGCATCGTCCGTTGCTTGATGTAGACCCACAGGAACATATTTTAATTGGTCAAGTGATGACAAGTCATCGTAATTTTAACACGGATCAACCCTTTATTGCCGGCCGCTGGTGGCCGAGCGGTTCTTGCGCTACAGTCTGGAACCGCGCGACCGCTACGGTCGCAGGTTCGAATCCTGCTTCGGGCATGGATGTGTGTGTTGTCCTTAGGTTAGTTAGGTTTAAGTAGTTCTAAGTTCTAGGGGACTTATGACCTCAGCAGTTGAGTCCCATAGTGCTCAGAGCCATTTGAACCAACCCTTTATTTGTCAGTTGTTCCACGTCACGTGGGACTGTCCCCATCTCTTTTTTATTTTAGTTACTGACTCACGGTTTTATAGACAAGGATCAGCCTCGGATTCCTAATTCCATTTCTTCGCTTCTATAGACTGAACATTCATCATTGATGATGGTTTTACCAACTGAAGGAGGCTGAGAACCTAGCCTAGCCATGCTAGTTGTCACTCTGCGGCGTTCTGTAATAGCTTACTGTACCATACCACATAGCATTGTAAGTGACCATCTTTTGGAATGAAATTACATATCTTATTTATTACGTACGAATAGACCCGTTCCTTGTTGGGCGTATGTATTCCACTCCTAGTTTTGTAACTACATGCACAATATGTTCTTCCCTTTTTAACTCTACTCACTCAGTTTTTTAAAATAGCTCAGATATCTTAATTTCTTCATTATCTAAGCATTAATTTTTGAAATTATCTGTACATATATACAACAGGAGATGCAACGTAGAAGTTGCGAAAACGGACGTGTGAGTCTGCAATCGACTTCAGTAAATACAGTATTGGATTTTTTATTCAGTTTTATATTTTAATAGTTTTAACACCTGTACGTAAACGCCTGTGTTATGCTGTATGAATGGTCAATCAGTTACGTATTACTCATCCCCCAAAATAGTTGGCGATGTGACACTCCAGCGGTGGCGCATGTCATGCAGTGAAGTGATATGTTTGCGGTAATCGGTTTTATGGAATCAGCTTGCGCAGGAGAGCTTGCACGGAGAGCTGCATCAAACCAGTCTTCGGATGGAAGACCACAATAAAAATACCTTGCAAAAGGTCGTTGTTTACAGTGGCGCATAAAGATGTACATCCTAAATGGGCGCCCGCACGGCATTAGCCGAGCGGTCTTGGGCGCTGCAGTCATGGACTGTGTGGCTTGTCCCGGCGGAGGTTCGAGTCCTCCCTCGGCGATGGATGTGTGTGTTTGTCTTTAGGATAATTTAGGAAAAGTAGTGTATAAGCTTACTAGACCCGTGGTGTTGGGGTAGCGTCTTTGATTCATAATCAAAACGTCTTCCGTCCCGGGTTCGATCCCCGCCACTGCCTAAATTTTGTTAAATAATCAGCATTGGCGGCCGAAGACTTCCGGCATAAGAAGTCAGCCTCATTCTGCCAACGGCCTTGTCAAAGAGGGCGGAGGAGCGGATAGAGGTTCAGGGCACTCTCTTGTCCTAGGGGTGGGAAATTGCTCCTAAAGGCGGAAGAATCAGCAATGATCAACGACATGAGGATGCAGAAGGCAGTGGAAACCACTGCATTAAAGACACGTAACGTGTATCCACAGGACATGTGGCCTGTAATTGAAGAAGTGTCATGATGATCTCTCCATTGGCAAAAGATTCCAGAATAGTCCCCGATTCAGATCTCCGGGAGGGGACTGCCAAGGGGGAGGTTATCATGAGAAAAAGATTGAATAATCAACGAAAGGATAACGTTGTACGAGTCGGGGCGTGGAATAACAGAAGCTTGAACGTGGTAGGGAATCTACAAAATCTGAAAAGGGAAATGCAAAGGCTCAATCTAGATATAGTAGGGGTCAGTGAAGTGAAGTGGAAGGAAGACAAGGATTTCTGGTCAGATGAGTATCGGGTAATATCAACAGCAGCAGAAAATGGTATAACAGGTGTAGGATTCCTTATGAATAGGAAGGTAGGGCAGAGGGTGTGTTACTGTGAACAGTTCAGTGACCGGGTTGTTCTAATCAGAATCGACAGCAGACCAACACCGACGACGATAGTTCAGGTATACATGCCGACGTCGCAAGCTGAAGATGAAGAGATAGAGAAAGTGTATGAGGATATTGAAAGGGTAATGCAGTATGTAAAGGGGGACGAAAATCTAATAGTCATGGGCGACTGGAATGCAGTTGTAGGGGAAGGAGTAGAAGAAAAGGTTACAGGAGAATATGGGCTTGGGACAAGGAATGAAAGAGGAGAAAGACTAACTGAGTTCTGTAACAAGTTTCAGCTAGTAATAGCGAATACCCTGTTCAAGAATCACAAGAGGAGGAGGTATACTTGGAAAAGGCCGGGAGATACGGGAAGATTTCAATTAGATTACATCATGGTCAGACAGAGATTCCGAAATCAGATACTGGATTGCAAGGCGTACCCAGGAGCAGATATAGACTCAGATCACAATATAGTAGTGATGAAGAGTAGGCTGAAGTTCAAGACATTAGACAGGAAGAATCAATACGCAAAGAAATGGGATACGGAAGTACTAAGGAATGACGAGATACGTTTGAAGTTCTCTAACGCTATAGATACAGCAATAAGGAACAGCGCCGTAGGCAGTACAGTTGAAGAGGAATGGACATCTCTAAAAAGGGCCATCACAGAAGTTGGGAAGGAATACATAGGTACAAAGAAGGTAGCTGCGAAGAAACTATGGGTAACAGAAGAAATACTTCAGTTGATTGATGAAAGGAGGAAGTACAAACATGTTCCGGAAAATCAGGAATACAGAAATACAAGTCGCTGAGGAATGAAATAAATAGGAAGTGCAGGGAAGCTAAGACGAAATGGCTGCAAGAAAAATGTGAAGACATCGAAAAAGATATGATTGTCGGAAGGACAGACTCAGCATACAGGAAAGTCAAAACAACCCTTGGTGACATTAAAAGCAACGGTGGTAACATTAAGAGTGCAACGGGAATTCCACTGTTAAATGCAGAGGAGAGAGCAGATAGGTGGAAAGAATACATTGAAAGCCTCTATCAGGGTGAAGATTTGTCTGATGTGATAGAAGAAGAAACAGGAGTCGATTTAGAAGAGATAGGGGATCCAGTATTAGAATCGGAATTTAAAAGAGCTTTGGAGGACTTACGGTCAAATAAGGCAGAAGGGATAGATAACATTCCATCAGAATTTCTAAAATCATTGGGGGAAGTGGCAACAAAACGACTATACACGTTGGTGTGTAGAATATATGAGTCTGGCGATATACCATCTGACTTTCGGAAAAGTATCATCCACACAATTCCGAAGACGGCAAGAGCTGACAAGTGCGAGAATTATCACACAATCAGCTTAACAGCTCATGCATCGAAGCTGCTTACAAGAATAATATACAGAAGAATGGAAAAGAAAATTGAGAATGCGCTAGGTGACGATCAGTTTGGCTTTAGGAAAAGTAAAGGGACGAGAGAGGCAATTCTGACGTTACGGCTAATAATGGAAGTAAGGCTAAAGAAAAATCAAGACACTTTCATAGGATTTGTCGACCTGGAAAAAGCGTTCGACAATATAAAATGGTGCAAGCTGTTCGAGATTCTGAAAAAAGTAGGGGTGAGCTATAGGGAGAGACGGGTCATATACAATATGTACAACAACCAAGAGGGAATAATAAGGGTGGACGATCAAGAACGAAGTGCTCGTATTGAGAAGGGTGTAAGACAAGGCTGTAGCCTTTCGCCCCTACTCTTCAATCTGTACATCGAGGAAGCAATGATGGAAATAAAAGAAAGGTTCAGGAGTGGAATTAAAATACAAGGTGAAAGGATATCAATGATACGATTCGCTGATGACATTGCTATCCTGAGTTAAAGTGAAGAAGAATTAAATGATCTGCTGAACGGAATGAAGTCTAATGAGTACACAGCATGGTTTGAGAGTAAATCGGAGAAAGACGAAGGTAATGAGAAGTAGTAGAAATGAGAACAGCGAGAAACTTAACATCAGGATTGATGGTCACGAAGTCAATGAAGTTAAGGAATTCTGCTACCTAGGCATTAAAATAACCAATGACGGACGGAGCAAGGAGGACATCAAAAGCAGACTCGCTATGGCAAAAAAGGCATTTCTGGCCAAGAGAAGTCTATTAATATCAAATACCGGCCTTAATTTGAGGAATACATTTCTGAGGATGTACGTCTGGAGTACAGCATTGTATGGTAGTGAAACATGGACTGTGGGAAAACCGGAGCAGAAGAGAATCGAAGCATTTGAGATGTGGTGCTATAGACGAATGTTGAAAATTAGGTGGACTGATAAGGTAAGGAATGAGGAGGTTCTATGCAGAATCGGAGAGGAAAGGAATATGTGGAAAACACTGATAAGGATAAGGGACAGGATGATAGGACATCTGCTAAGACATGAGGGAATGACTTCCATGGTACTAGAGGGAGCTGTAGAGGGCAAAAACTGTAGAGGAAGACAGAGATTGGAATACGTCAAGCAAATAATTGAGGACGTAGGTTGCAAGTGCTACTCTGAGATGAAGAGGTTAGCACGGGAAAGGAATTCGTGGCGGGCCGCATCAAACCAGTCAGTAGACTGATGACAAAAAAAAAAAAAAGAAAAAGCTTACGGACTGATGACCTTAGCAGTTAAGGCCCATAAGATTTCACACACATTTGAACCTAAATGGGTCAAACTACACAGAAACTGGACCGTATGTGACTGTAGTCCTGTAGTGTGGGCAAACGAGTGACGATTCTGCTTCCTTTCGAATGATGGAAGTCGTCGAGTGCACCAATTGACCAACGAGGCATTAAACCCGCAGTGTGCGGAGGCCGTCGATCAGGCCTGAGGTGGATCTGTGATGTCTCGGGGGTGACTTTCATATCACTTGGTCTCACTCATTCAGGCTACTGTGAGCAGGACACACCATGTTTATTTCGACATTGCCGGTGAGCAAGCGCTACCTTTGCTTCTATATCTTCATGATGAATACGCTGAGGACATTTCAGTCTTCTAAGATGACAACAGAGGTGTTGACAAGGCTGCACGCACACTTTTCTGTTTTGACGGACCCTCAGCTACCCTACCGCACGTCGACTGTTCCACAAAATCACTCGGTCTTAATCTCATAGAAAATACCTGGGGACACTTGGAACAGCAAGTGAAACACAGCAACTGATATTCCCACAATTTTGTAGCTACATTTATCAATGAGTCGCTTCAGCTGGATATGGCAGAAGAAGTTTCTAGACTGTATTCCCCGACATTATCACTGCTAGCAGCCGTGTTCGGTGGTGTAGTGTCTTCTGAGGTAACTAATTTTTTGTCCAGTTCGCTTAGATTATCAGGTCCAGTGCGACCATCAATAGATAGGTTACAGAGTCCTGATTAGAAAATTTATAAAAAAATGAATATGACAAGAAAAAAATTATGATATAATGCACGAATAAATTACAGACTACAGGGAAAAGTTCCGACTACTGCGAGGAACTGCTGTATGAATAGAAATATAGCGTCACAAGGAAACTGTTTTATATTTCTCACTTAATTTTTTTCAGTTTTACTGGGAAACTACTGAAAATGAAACCTGCTCAGTAGTGCAAGCCTTTCTGTACAATACTTAAGGGTGTGTTATCCAAGTGCGTATCGTTTTCCTGTCTAGTGTTCGCTGAACGAACGATGAATGAGCTGATATTGTGAACAACAAATCCGTTGATAAAATGTGCCCATGGCATATTATGGCCGGGAGTCACCTTTCGGGGAGTTCGACCATGTAGTGCAGCTTTTTTAATTTGACGCCACTTCGGCAACTTGCGTGTCGATGATGATAAAATGAAGATGAGGACAACACAGCACAGGACAACACAACACCTAGTCCACGAGCGGAGGAAATGCGGACGCGGCCCCCTTATGTGGCATTCGGCCAAGCTAACCACTCACCTAAAGGGGGACAAATCCCTTGATGGAATACATGCTAGAGTTAGAGTTCCGAGACACCTGAGTAGCGGCCTATACGAAGTTTGCGTGTTAGTCTGTTACTGATAAGTGAAAACAGTTGCCCCACTCACCATACGAGATAATAGAGTGACTAAACGAGCCTTCGTGTTTCAGCTTCAAAAACAGTGAAGATCATTCTTACAGTTAAGAAGCAGCATTCACGTTCTACGCAATATCATGAACGTGTGATACTTACGAGAAACTTTTCATCTGTCTTCAGTCCTGTTGATGTTGTGGTCTTAAGTCCGAAGACTTGTTTGATGCAGCTCTCCATGCTAGTCTATCCTGTGCACGTCTCATCATCTCCGAATAATTATTGCAACTCACATCCTTCTGAATCTGCTTATTGTATTCATCTCTTGGTCATACTCTACGATTTTTATCCTCCACAATCTCCCTCCAGTACTAAATTGCTGATGACTCAGAATGTGTTCTATCAATATATCCCTCCTTCTAGTCAGGCTGTGCCACAAATTTCTTCCCCCCCCCCCCCCCCAGCTCTATTAATTACTCCCTCATTAGTTACGTGATCTACCCATCTAATCTTCAGCATTTTTGTTTCGCATCACATTTCAAAAGCTACTATTCTCTTCTTGTCTAAACTGTTTACCGTCCATGTTCCACTTCCATTCGTGGTTACTCTCCTTAAAATTATACATTCAGTAAAGGTTTCCTAACACTAAATTCGATATTTCCTTACCATTGCCTGTTTGCCTGTCTACATTTTATATCCTCTCTATTTTGGCCATCATCAGTTATTAGCTGCCCAAATAGCAAAACTAATCTACTACTTTTAGTGCCTCGTTTCCTAATCAGATTATCTCAGCATCACCTGTTTTAATTAGACTACATTCCATTATCGTTGTTTTGTTTCTGTTGATGTTCATCTTATATTCTCCTATAAAGACATCGTCTTCTCGGTTCAACTCCTCTTCCAAGTCGTTTGCTTTTTCTAAGTCTACAAATGCTATAAACGCAGTTTTGCCTTTCCTTAACCTATCTTCTGAAAGAAGTCGTAGGGTCAGCATTGCCTCGCGTGCTCCTACATTTCTCCGGAATCCAAATTGTTCTTCCTCGAGGTCGGCTTCTACCAGTTTTTCCATTCTTTTGTAAATAAATCGTGTTAGTATTTTGCAAGCACGTCTTATTGAACTGATAGTTTGGTAATATTCACACCTATCAGCACTGCTTTCTTTGAAACTTGTTGAAGTCTGAGGGTATTACATCTTGCTCACCAGATGGAGGAGTTTTGTAATGGTGGCTACTCCAAGGCTATCGATAGTTCTCACGGAGTGTTGTCTACTTCTGGGGCCTTGTTTCGACGTAGGTTTTATAGTGCTCTGTCAAATTCTTCTCACGATATAATATCTTCTATCTCATGTTCATCTACGTCGTCTTCCATTTCTATAATATCGCCTTCAAGTACATCTCCCTTATATAAACTATATAAACTCTTTTATACTCCTTCCGCCTTTCAGCTTTCCCTTCTTTACTTAGGACTGGTTTTCCATCAATCTCTTGGTATTCATTGGCTGCTTCTCGTATCTCCAAATGCATCTGTAATTTTTGTGTAGGCGGTATCTATCTTTCCCCTAGTGATATATGCTTCTAAATCCTAACAGTTCTACAGATCTAAGAATTTAAAATGGTTGGTTTTGCTGAGTGTTAACACATATGGACAATAAAATTTGCGAAGGTATGCAGGATAACTTGTGTGAAGTTTGGAAGGTAGGTGAACGGTACTGACCGAAGGGAAGCTCTGTTGGCGGGTCTTTTAATGAGGCACGAATTTAAAATCAGTGCACAATCCACTAAGGAGTGAAAATTCGTTCTCGGAATAAAATTTCGCTTTTACAAGAGATCATTCTCCTCGGACAATGACGTGCAATGGCGGCAGGAAATTAGAATGCTTGCCATTAGGAGGACACCATACAGTCAGCGCCGATAGTGACTACGTAGCCGTAAAACCGAAAGCGAAATGTTGCCCTCCCTCTCCCGGCTGGTCTCGGGCATGGTCATAGAGATCTGCCGAAGGTCAAATCTAGGGATTCTTCCCCGAAGCCTAAGGGAGTGAAGATCATAGTTTTACAAGGCGATAGCTATGTGAGCATTGGGAATGCAGAGAAGCGCTGCGAGGAGAGGAGGTGTGGATGGAGATTCCTGACTCTGTGCCAGGGGCACACATTCTCATCTTATCCACCACAGTTCACTGCAACAGCACAACATTCACTGGCTCCAGTGGTTGGAGGATGAGTCCATCTCACCTTGCCAAGGGGCTTAAAGTAATTGACAGGTGTAGTAAAATCTACCGGGTGATCAAAAAGTCAGTATAAATTTGAAAACTGAATAAATCACGGAATAATGTAGATGGAGAGGTACAAATTGACAAACATGCTTGGAATGATATGGAGTTTTAATAGAACAAAAAAAAGTACAAAGTTCACAAAATGTCCGAATGTCCGACAGATGGTGCTGGACAGCAAAACTTCAGTAACTGCTACCGTGACGGGTGAGAGGTAGGCCGATATGTTACAGAAGCGCATCATCCCCAGCCTGGCTGACAAACACCTGCTAGAATGTACGATGTTTATGCAGCATGACGCTCAATCCCATATTGCTAGACGCATGAAAGATCTCTTGCGCGCGTCGTTTGGTGATGTTCGTGTGCTCAGCTGCCACTTCCGTCATGCTTGGCCTCCCAGGTCCCCAGACCTCAGTCCGTGCAATTATTGGCTTTGGGGTTACCTGAAGTCGCAAGTTTATCGTGATCGAGCGACATCTCTAGGGATGCTGAAAGACAACATCCGACGCCAATGCCTCACCATAACTCCGGACTTGCTTTACAGTGCTGTTCGCAACATTATTTCTCGACTACAGCTATTGTTGAGGAATGATGGTGGACATATTGAGTATTTCCTGTAAAGAACATCATCTTTGCTTTGTCTTACTTTGTCGTGCTAATTATTGCTATTGTGATCTGATGAAGCGCCATCTGTCGGACATTTTTGAACTTTTGTATTTTTTCGGTTCTAATAAAACCCCATGTCATTCCAAGCATGTGTGTCAATTTTTACCTCTCTATCTACATTATTCCGTGATTTATTCAATTTTCAAATTTACTTTTTGATCACCCTGTATATACCTATTCACGAACGTCGCATAAGGGAGACACTGACAGAAATAAACGAGTGAGATGTGCCCACATCGTTATGGAGCCACCACGATGTTGCACAGTGCCTTGGTGACAACTTGGGTCCATAGTTGAAATAGGGACTCATCTGAGCAGGCCACGGTTTTCCAGTCATCTAGGGTCCAACCGATGTGGTCACGAGCCCAGGAAAGGCGCTGGAAGCGATCTCGCGCTGTCAGTAAAGGCAGCGGCACAGGTCGTTCGCTGCCATAGGCCATTAACGCCACACTGATGTCCGGGGTTACTCCACGCAGTGGTACTTATCTGTTACCACCGACAACCCTAAGCAAACGCCGCTGCCTCGGTCGTTAAGTGAAGGCCGTCGGCCACTGCGTGGTTTCTGATGAGAAGTAATGCCTGAAATATGGTATTCTCAGCACACTCTTGACACTGTGGATCAGGGAATATCGAATTCCATAATGATTTCCGAAATGGAATGTCCCATGGGTCTAGCTCCAACTACCAGTCTGCGTCCAGAGTGTGTTGATTCCCGTCGTGGGGCCATAATCACGTCGGAAACCTTTTCACATGAATCAGCTGTGTGCAGATGACAGCTCCACCAATACACTGATGCTTTATACCTTCTGTACGCGAAACTACCGCCACCTGTATATGTGGTTACTCCCATCCTCCCATGACTTTTGTCACCTCAGTGTGTTGTACGATTCGAACAGCCGGCCAAATGGAGACGCACAATGAGGTCCCTTTGAAACACCTGTCAGGTGCTGATTACGTTGTCTCACAGGAGTAAGTATCGTCTCCAACTCCTTCATAGTGATAACTCAAAATCTGATGCTCTTCGTGCCTGCTATATACCCTTCGAGGCCTGGAAACAATACTGCCTGACAAAGAAAAGTAAAGCATCCAGAAGGGGAACAGGAAAAGAAATGAAAACTCTCGGAGTTAAGTGTATATGGGATGTTATTACACTGATTGCAAATTCCAGCAAAATTTACAGAAAATCCCACTTATCTGTGTGGCGTTGCATCCCCTATCACCTGGATGCATGCGCTGATTCTGTTGGGAAGGCTGTCACGAAACCGTTGTATCCTCTGCTGAGGCAAGTCCCCTGGGACTGAGTTTTGGTCCCACACGTGGTTGTGGGAGTGCACAACTGTCGCAGGAGAGGCACACGAGGGTGCGGGATGTCCCTGACACGGCGTTGTGGCGTCAGAGTTCCCTCACTCAGTACGTACCGTCACCTCAAGTCATACCCTATGTCTCCCTACACCGTGGCACCAGGAGTAACTCCAATGTGCCCCTTCTTACAAACGGAAACATGAGATCTGTTCTCACGTCGCTCTATCGAACAGCCTTCAAGGAATTTCCTTTTCAGATGAAAATGCGAAAATGCTCGACGAGTTCTTTGCCACGAAACCACGTCATTTCTACGGTCGCGGAATCGAAAAGTTACCACAGCGTTTGCAGACTGTTGTAAATAGTGAAGGAGAATATATTATTGATAATTAAAGTCTCAGTTATGTGCATCCATTGTGTTTATTAAATATACGGAAAAACGCCGCGAACTTATGCACCGTCCCAATATTATGTAGAGCAGAATAAATGTACGATCAGTTAAAAAATTGTAATGACAAGTGTAATACGACCTTCTGTAGTACGTAGGCAGTAGATCAAAATTCGACGCTGGCAAAGAAATAAATATATTTAGAAGCGATCCGTGTCTCGAGCTGAATGCATTAGCTCATCCTCAGTACAGGTGACTGCCCTTAATGACCTCTACGAGGAAGAAGCGTCAAACCGTAATAAGCAAACCGGTGAAAGAATAGGAACAGATGAGGAACCGGCGAGGTTAAGAACGAGTGTGGCCTTTTAGATGGTAAGGAAGCGCCGAGGTGGGCGTCGGCCTCTGCGCGGCGTCGGATGCGTGGGCGGCGTGGGTGGGTGGGCCGCGACCGCTGCGAGTGCGTAGGGGAGGAGCGCTCACCACTCGACGCGAGAGTGGACGCAGCGCCCGCGGGCCGGGAATAATGATCCCGCAGCACAATGGCCGCCAAAGCTTAAACAAAAGTCGCTCTCCACTCGCCGGGGACACGCAGTTTTCTCTAATGGCCGACGTCTGTTAGCCGGCCAAAGGAGGCGCGCAGAAGCAATCGCGAGTAAAGTAAGTAAAGAGACGGAGAGGAGGCAGACGCGAAAGACGGGCACGGGGAACGCGGCGGCGGAACGGTGGGGGAAGGGAAGGGAAGAGAGTTCTCTTTCTGGTTGGCAACGCGCGCATAAAAAAGGAGAGGAAGTCGAGAGGTCTGCCATTATATCAGCAAATCCTGTCCGCGGCGCGCTCCTATTATGTAGGGGCCCTCGAGCAGGCAGCGCCGGTAGACCAGTAGAGGTCTTGCGAGTCCCGGCTCTCGCGCTTTTTGTAATTGACGTTGAAAAGTGCACGGCAGTGTGCGGGGGCGGCGGAGGCGCGGGGGCGGCGGTGGCACCACATGAAAGGCGGCCGTGGAATCCAAATACGCGCGCACTTTGAGGACTCGGCACTAAAGCGCCGGCCGTGGGGGCCGCCGCAGCAGCAGCCGCGCTGCCCGGAAAAAGACCAGCGCCCGGCTCGCGCTGCCGTCCGCCCCGCACAAATTTATTCCGAACGTGCCGTTCCGCTTCTATCGGCGAATGTGCGGGCTTGCTCGTAAAATTCTCTGAGGACAGTATACTAGATAACTCGGAAGCAAATAACATTACACCTGTGGTCAATAAAACTGCGGCACCAGGAAGAATAACAAATAACCAAATTTCGTTTATTTTGTGTATTCGTATAGTTGCAAGAATATGCGATTAAAGCACGTAGAAGAACTACGGATTGAGTTTAAAAGAATAGTTGACAGTGCACTGGACAGATATGTACTCAGCAGAATAGTTCATAGTGGGAGGGACCCTCCATGGTACACGTAGAGTCTTGTACCACAAGTAAGGAAGGCAGAGGATCTTCTTAACGATGGCCGGTATCCTCTTTCTACAATACAAATGCACACGTGGATCAACACGGTTCTACATTTACATGAACATTTACTTAAGTGGAATAGAGTCCAAGTGTTGTGGTACAAGCTCAACAGTAATAGTACTCATGTAGACAATATCGATAAGCTTGCTATTGTCATATCTGGTCGCTATGTACTGCAGTAGCCTGTGACCCGCTCTGCGATAATACTGACAGGCGCCAAACTGAAAGAGTGAGTCAGTAACGCCCTCCGGTCAGCAGCGGTGGCCTAAATACGAGCTGTCGAGAGGGCGTCGGCGGCATGCCGCTTGTCGGTGTGTCTCTGTCGTCTCTCGTGATAGGCACGCTCGATCCAGCGCCTACCAATCGATTTTCGCCTCATTTTTTCCGACCGGTGTGCTGGCGACAGCTTATGCCAGCACAGTATTCAATGAATGTAAAGATACTTCTAAAGAAACAGAGACAGTAGGTCTAAAGCAAAGCATAGGACTATAGGTAGGTGCTGAATAAATCGCGTTTGATTGTCAAGAGACCAATGCGAGAAACCTTCGATGACTACCCTATCAGAATATTGTCAAATGATCTTCCACAAACCCCAAAGGAATTCTGATTGTGTGTAAAGGGTATTAGTAGCACCAAGGTTAGTGTTCGGTCCCTAGTGAATGAGGCAGTAACTGAAACTGAGGGTAACAAAGCAAAAGCTGAAATACTTAACTCCAATATCAAATATTCCTTTACAAAGAAAAACCGAGGAGGATTGCCCAAATTTAATCCTTGTATCACTGGAAAGATAAATGAAATAAAAAAGTACCAATGAGTGACACAGACCAACAAAATGAAATCAATATCATTAAAACAGTTGCTCATAATAATGGATATAAACCCACAATGATAGAAAAACTCCACAACAAAATGCAGACAAAAACCACAGATCCACTTCACAGCAGTCACTTCAAGCCAAATCGGTGTGCCACTGAAGCCAAACCTAAATATGCTACTCTCCCATACATACGCCCACTTTCATACCAAATAGCAAACTTATTTAAAAAGAAGAAAAAAATCACAATCAGTTTTCCACAAATAATAAATTACAACAAAAAGTAATCCATGATGTAAATACCTCCAAGAGTCCCTACCGTAAATCAGGAATATACAAACTCAAATGTGATACATGCCCAAAATTCTACATTTGACAGACGGGCAGAAGTTTTGAAATTAGATGCAAAGAACATATTGATGCTCTCAGACTGGGTAACTTGAACAAATCAGCATTTGCAGCCCATATTGCTGAAGAAAACCATTCAGTGGGAAACATCGAGGACAACTAAAAATTTTGCATCTAGTAGAAAAAGGAGCCACTATGAATATATTAGAAGATTCAGAAATACACACACACAAAAACAGCACCCCAGACAATATCCTTAGCGAACAAACAGAGTTAGCTAACACCCCTTTCCTGAAAAACTTCCAAAAATGACTTTCCAGCCTCCAAAGCAAAAAATATTAGTACACCTATCTGCAAATCAAGTAGCAAATTTATATGTTACTATAATTCTCATGATGCTAAATATAATTAAATAATATACTATTTTACCAATACAGCTCTCTCTCTCTATATATATATATATATATATATATATATATATATATATATATAATTAATTTAGCAATATCAAATAAAAAAATTAAAAAATCAATGTCTCTGTACTATTGTACTAAAAAAAATTCAATGTCTCTGTACTAGTGTAAAAGGCATTACAGTTGTGTAAATGAATATATGATCCTTTCCAAACATAGGACATCATCGTCAAATGTTGCGATATATCACAGCATCTGTGATACTCATATGTTTGTAAGCTCTTTGTATGTATCAAAACATGTGGTGCGCGGTAGAAATCATCTCAGTGAAAAATCTTAAGTGTTCAGTGACAACAATTTACGTGTGCAAAATAAGAATGCAGTGGGAATGCATTTACATCTGCTGGACGAATTTTATGAAAACAAACACTCGAAACCGACGTTTCACGACAAGTAATCTGTAAAAAACACACCACATGTCATAAAGAAAGCATGTAAACCGTCTGAAGATGAATCACAACGATTCGAAACCGGTAACGGTAGCCTTTGAATAAAGGAACTGAAAGTAAATTTGTGGCTGGTTGCTGTCCTAATATCATCAACATTTGTCTTCAAACAACAGCCACGGTCTCCATCATGTCATCATATGACAAAATTGCAATGAAATAAGTATTAGTGTCAGTGGCGTTGAGAAACAGCTGAAATCATTGAAACTGAACAAAGCCCCATGGGTTGATGGAATTCCTGTCAGAATCTATGCTGAGTTTTGGGGCTGAGTTAGCCTCTCTTCTACCTATAATCTAACGTAGATACCTCTAAGCAATAACCGTACCCAATTCTTGGAAAAAGCACAGGTCATACGTCTTCAGGAAGGGTGGTAGAAGCGGTCCACAACACTTCCGTCCAGAATCCTTGACATCGATTTGTTATAGAATCTTAGAACATACACTGAGTTCAAACATAATGAGGTATCTTGAACAGAATGATCTCCTCAATGCCAACCAGTACGGATTTCGGAAACATCGATCATATGACATTCACCTCACATTTATCTTACAAGACATACTGAAAGCTTTCGATCAAGCCAATCAGGTAGATGCAATATTTTATGATTTCCGAAAAGTATTTCACTCAGTACCACACCTACGCTTATTGTCTAAAGAACGATCACATGGGGTATCAAGTGAAATTAGTGACTGGAGTGAGGAATTTTTCGTAGGAAGAACGCAGCATGTTATCTTGGTCGGAGAGTCATCGTCAGACGTAGAAGTAACTTCGGGTGTACCCCAGGGAAGTGTGCTGGGACCCTAGCTGTTCACGTTGTATATTAATGACCTTTCAGACCATATTAATAGTGAAATCAGGCGTTTTACAGACGATACAGTTATCTGCAATGAAGTACCACATAAAAGAAACTGCTTAAATGTTCAGTCAGATCTTGATAAGATTTCAAAGTGGTGCAAAGACTGACAACTTGCTTTAAATGTTCACAAATATAAAATTGCGCACTTCACAAAATGATTAAACGTAGTATCCTATCACTACAATGTCAATGAGCCACTGTTCGAATCGGCCAACTCATACAAATACCTGGGTGTTAAACTTTGTAAGGATATGAAATTGGAATATTCACATATTCTTAGTCGTAGGTAAAGCAGGTGGTAGACTTCAGTTTATTGGTGGAATACCAGTACCACCAGTCTACAAAAGAGATTGCACACAAATCACTAGTCCGACCCATCGTAGAATATTTTTCAAGTATGTGGGACCTGTACCAAATAGGACTAACATGGGACACTGAACGTATATAGAGAAGGGTAGCACTAATGGGCACAGATAAGTTTGACCTGTAGGAGGGTCTCACAGAGATGCTGAAGAAACAGAACTGGTGTGCTATTGAAGACAGACAAGATAATGATCGAAGCAGACTATTCCGAGAAAGTCTACTAACAAAGTTTCAAGAAACAGTTTTAAATTATGACTCTAGGACTGTACGTGCCCCTACGTATCGCTCGCACAAGGATCGTGAAAACAAGTTCAGAACAACTACAGCACACACAGAGACGTTCGAACAATCGTTCTTTCCGTCCTTCATATGCGAATTGAACGGGAAGAAACTCTAATATCTGGTACAATGAGACGTACCTCTGTCATGCACCTCACCGCTGTTTGCACAGTATAGGTGTAGATGTAGATGTGGATGTAAATTTGTAACTGATTTGGGGTATACGGCCTGCAAAATTTAGTCCGTAGAGCTGACATCTCCAGCAGCAAAAATCTGTCTCACTTGGCTGAGCATCGAGTCGAACGGAGCTTGGATGCAGATGTGTGTACGTAATTCCTGCTTCCTGCTTCAACAGTGTGCCACAGTAGTGGCTGATGAGCTGGGTCGAGCCAGCCCCTCAACAACCCGCACCAGATGCTATCAACGGGTGAGAAATGTGGCGAAGCTGCTGGCCAGGACAACAGTTACACACCGTCTGTATCGCTTTACATCAGGACAGAACGAGTTATGACATACGAGATGTGATCAAAATGTAACGGGAATTTTTTTTATTTCGTGAGCTTTATACGACAGATTTTGAAATTTTTTAATCTTGTCGGGTTTCTGATGTATGTTTGCATTTTCAGCTGAATATTTAATTTAATGTTGACAGTGGAAAAGCTTATACGTGTTCTCGAGTGCTAAGAAAATTTTTACTTTCGAAAAAGGTGGATCAAAAAATTTGCAGTAAGTTTTGCTTTAAAAATGGTATAGAGTGCAGCACCTCATTCGAAATGTTGACTCTGACTTTTAGCGAATCTACTACGAGTAAGACAAAAGTTTATGAGCGGTAGTAAACGTACCAAAGAGGGTCGAGAAGACGTTGAAGACGACGACCGCCCTGGCAGCTGATTACTGACGACAATGTACACTAAAGAAAATCGCCGAATCACCATCACAGAGGTTCCTCATGACATCGACATATCCTTTATCTTTTGCCAAGCTTTTTTCGGATTTTTTGGGCATGAAATGTGTTGCAGCAAACTTTTTCCGAAATTGTTGAATTTCGACCAAAAACTACTTCGCGTATCGCTCAGGAATTGCTGAATGAAGTCGACAACGATCCAAAACTTCTAAAGAAGGTCATAGCAGGTGACGAAACATAAGTGTAATGGTCTCACGTCGAAATCGAGGCCCAATGGAAACTGCCTGAAGGGTCAAGACCAAAAAAAAATTCGACTAGTTCTATCACGTATGAAGGTTCTTCTCACTGTTTTCTTCGATTGCAATGGGGTAGTGAATCATGAGTTCCTGCCTTATAGTCGTACGGTCAATAAGGAACACTACCTGAAAGTTATGCACCGATTGCGTGAAGAACTCCGAAGAAAACGACCAGAATTGTGGCAAAACCTTTCATGGACATTTCATCACGATAATGCGCCCACATCTCAATGTTTGTTCGTGATTTTTTGGCAAAAAAAAAAAAACGTTATATTGCCTCAGCCACCGTATTCGCCAGACATGCTCCCCTGCGACTTCTTTCATTTCCTGAGGCTGAAAAGAGCCGCGATAGAAAGTCGTTCGCCACCATTGATGGGATGAAAACAGGATCGCCGAAGCAGCTGAAAACAATAGGAAAAGCGAGTTCGACAAGCGCTTCCACGTAGAAAAAGCGCTGGCAAAAATATACTTTATCTGATGGGGATTACCTTGAAGGGGACATAATTGATATTGATGAATAAATAAAGATTCAGTAAGGAAAACAAAAATTCATGTTACTTTTTGACCACACCTCATATTTATCAAATACTATTCTTGTCCAACATAAATGTCGCAGGAAGAACTCCCTACCACCGAAAGTAATTCGTATTGCACGCTGCAGCTACACCAGTGTCCATAAGTAAAGTGGCAAACGGAAATTTTGCGAGGTTGAATTTATTTTTCCATAAACTAGCACAAACGGGTGATAGTAAAGTAGAAACAATGTAAATAATACACAACTTTAACAACTGCAAGATGCACGACGGTAGACAAAAATGTTCTTCTTTTTTTCAATTTAACGGATATGCACACACATATCTTCAGTATGGAGTGGTACCAATGCAGGCCCAACAACGACGGGGCATGCTGTGACTGATGTCGTCAATCTCATGCTGAGGCAATGATGCCCATTCTTTCTGCAGAGCTGCTTGCAAGTCTTGGAAAATGCTGACGTGATACAACCCATCTCCTTAGTGCATCCCAGACATGCTCTATGGGATTCAGATCGGGAGAGAGAGCAGGCAACGCCATCTGTGCAACATCTTCCGTTCCCGTGAAAACATCAACCACCTGTGCTCTATGAGGTCGAGCATTATCGCCCATCAATACGAAGTCTGGGTCTACAGCACCCCGCAGCAACCGCACGTGAGGTCCCAAGATCTCGTCACGATACCTCACAGCAATTAAACCTTGCCGATTCGCCCATACAACTTCATGAAGAACTGTTCGAGTGGTCACACGATTGGGAATCCTCTTCGATATCGGTATCTTTTCACAATGTTTGGGTCCCGAGATCGTGGTCCATATTCCCTCCAGATGCAAATCATCGAGAATCAATCTCCAGACCAAATCAGGATCTATTTGTGAAAAGAACATTGGCCGGCTGTTCGACCATCCAGATGGCATGTTGACGGCTCCACTCTAGACGTTCCCTTCTGTGATGACGTGTCAGAGGTACACGTACAGCAGGTCTCCGGCAATAAAGGCCACTCTGCCGATGCCTTCTGTATAGCCTTTGCCTCGATACAGCACGTACAGTGGATGCTCCGAGGTCAGTTGCCAGTTGCTGTGTAGTACTAAGGCGGTATGGTCGCGCCCTTACGCCGAATAACGGCCTTCTCTTTCTGATGTCACACGTGGTCGGCCATTTCCTGGTTTTAGGGATACAGTATCGGTCTATGTAAAATATCGCCAAATCCGAGAAACAACAGCGATTAACCCATCGGACCACGTCAGTTTTCGATTTTCCTGCTTCCATTTTTCCTATGGACCTCCAAGGCAGAGTGTCTGGTGGGCGTCCTCTCTGTGCCATACTGCACCGTCTGTGACTGTGGACACAGCGACTGTAGATGTGAGACTAGCCGGCAAACACTATCCTGTTTCACAGGTGCGGTGACGTCAGCGCTAGCGTGGTTGTTGGTGGACCCGAATGCTGTCTTCCGTGCAGAACACGATCGTACAGTGAATAAGACACAGGATGGGGAAATAGTGGTTTGTTGCTTTAATTTTGGACACCAGTGTATATAGCCTAGTCATAAGGTCAAATACGTTTAGACAACTATTTATTAAGAGAAAATATATTGGGTTGTCCCATAAGTCCCAGCGTTTTTTAAGTGAAAATTTTAAAAGTTTTAGGTATTCATCTTTTGTTGCGTTGTCTTCTTCAAGTAGTGTTGTGTTTCTAAAATTCAAAGCTCCATGTAGTGTTTTGGTATTAAGTTCTGTAGTATTCTCGTCGCCACTGTTGAGTCTTGTACCGTAGGAAACAATGGAGAGGATGTTACGGCTGGCCAGTATCCTCTTCCTACAACACAAATGCACACATATATTAATATGGTTCTTTATTTACATGGACTGTAAGTTTTACTTAACTTTAATAGAGTCCATGTGTTGTTGTTCAAGCTCATCAATAATATTCCACATTAGACTCACTACTAATGAAGTACAAGTCCCGCTATAAACACTACTGTGGTCACTATGAACTGTCATAGTCTAAGCCTGCTCTGTGAATGAATAACAGTTGCCAAACTAGAGTGCGAGTTAGTGCATCAGTGACTGGGCGAGTGACTGAGCTAATGACTGCGTCCTCCAGTCAGTGGCGGCGGCCTAAATACTTGCGGTCGAGAGGGCGTTGGTGGCATGTTGCTTGTGTGTGTGTCTTTGGCCTCTCTCCTGATAGACACGCTGGATCCAGCGCCTACTATCGATCTTCGCGTTACACCTTTGCTGACCAGTGTGCCAACGACAGATTATGCCAGCACAATTCCCTCTGTTGTCTCTTCATGAAAAGACCGTTTTCGCTGTTAGACATATATTTACTAGTAGGATGATAGTTACCCAGTATATTCATTACACCACTTTCACCAGAGTTGCACAGTAGTCATATCGACAAAGCTACTTTCACATTCGTTTGACCTCCAGTACATATACATTTTAATCACATTTTTCTTCAGAAGAACTTAAAGTCTTTCACAAACTCACAGTATTAAACGATCTCTTACAATGTTATTTTCTTATATATATTTTTAGTGAAAAATAATATTAGTGTTAAAAACATAACGGATATTAATGATTCTTTTAACTAACTTCAATGTTGCTTAAAAATGAAAATATATTTTTACGATATCGGTCGCCAATAGTACAGGTAACATGACAAGAAAGTTTGTCTTGTTAAGTGGCTCAACAACATTATAATTTAAAGTAGTTTTCCTTGAAGCTGTGACTTTTCTAGTGCTGTTCGATTTATTTAACAGAGTAAAAATATGTGTCGAATTTTAGTATTGACATCGAAATGAATCAGTTACATTTTGAAGATGTTATTTACGACGCAATTTATTTCTTCTTACTTCAATAAATCCTTAATAAAACAAAACGAAATGTGGAATATTTTCTGGATTCTACATCACTTGAGCTTTGTAGTGAGACATACATTTTAGAAAAAGTAAATAATTTTGAATTCCGTAAAATATCTTTCTTGAATGTCAGTGTTGCATCCATGTTTTGGTAACTTTGAAGGTAATTTATGAGTTGTGGTTAATAACGGACTAGGTTGAGAATCGTTGCGCATTAAATTGATTTACTATTTATTAGTATTCTTGTATTATGTTGTTTCAAGTATGATAGAAATTTTGGCTTGTTATCAAACTTGTTAAATGGGATAGACTAATTTGTCTGTTACGTCAGTATGTACATGCGGTATTCTGGATGGCATAGAGAAGGTTTTTATTCCAGTTACAAATGTTAATCTTTAACTGATCGCGTAAAATTGTCAGTTGGAATTCTCTATCCACAGCCCTTTGAATTTTGGAGGTCGCTCACAAATCTGGCTATAAAGTTAAACGATCAATACCATGCAAAAGTGTTACAATTTTCTGTTGTTCTCAGGCCATTGTAATGGAGCGTTAAGTCGACACAAAAGAAAATTTTTGACGCCTTCTGCTTTTTGTTTTCAATCGAGGTAACAAGGCCACACAAGCTGCTTGAAAGATTTGTGAAGTGCATGGTGAAGAAGCGATTTCTCTAAGGACGGCCCAGATCGGTTTAAGCGATTCAAAGACGGCAATTTCGAACGCAATCGTGATCCATAACAAAATGCTCGATCGGAACCAAACATTGAATGCGGAACATTTAGTCCAACTAATGCAACGATTCAACAACGCTATCCAGCAAAAATCACGTAGCATTTTACAACAAAACGCCCTCACAACGCAAGGAAGCCACTCATACGCTTGACCGGGCCGTGCTGCTACATCCTCCGCGTTATCCCGAGTTCGCTCCTTCCGATTTCTGTCTGTTCCGATCCCTCTCATATGCACTGCATGGCGTTTCGGTCAATAGTTACGTGGAATTGAAAGCTTGGCCGGACGATTTCTTCGACCAGAAACCAGATATCTACTGTCGAGACACTGAGCATCTTGTGGAACGTTCAGAAGAAGTTTTAAACAATAACGGAGAATAGATTATTGATTAATCTGTTGTTCATTCCCTTTTTATTTTCATGGAAAGCTACCCATTACGAAAAACTCCAGCACTTACGTGTCAATCGCCTACATTACGTATCTTGAATGTGAAGATGATGTGTGGCAATTCTGTTAGAAATCTGCTTGCACTGATTTGACTTAGAACACTGGCGCAGTCCTGAATATAGTGAGTAATGTCTAATACAATCAGTGGAGTGGCCAGTTGGGCTCTTCTTGGTGCCGACTGAGGTAAGGTATGATGCTATCTTGAGGCATGGTGTTCATACTGTCGAACTAACAATGGATACACTGTGTCCGAGTGGAGCCGTGCGTCCTCTTATACCCGCGTTTGGCTGATGGATGTTCGCTCTGGAACTATTTGCTTGACGTAAGGTGCAGGCACAACATAGTCCCTGTTGCGTGCGCCCTCTATGGGGATGGACCGTAACTATGGTGCGCCTCTTTACAGGTTGGACTTGCTATGTGGCGCCCTCTCGGTGTATGGCTCGGTGCCGTACCTTTCGGTGAACACAACAGGTAACGTGCGATCTTGCGTTATTTTGTTGGTAAATAAAGTCGCATAGACCTCGAAGGTGGAGCACAGCCAACAGCCTCAGTAGGTCAGACATACAACGGCAGCTGTAAAAATTACTGACTGTGAGAACCATACGTGAGCGTTTTGTGCACTCAATGGCACGCCAGGTGTTAGTCCTGTATGATGATGATGATGATGATGATGATGATGATGACGAAAGTGATCTGATGATGGTCGTTCTCGGAGGCTCCATACACGGATACGTCCATCGTGATGCTGTACACAGAATCAGAGCCCCTGTGAAAAGAAGGCGTCGTTTCAATCACTTGCCCAGTGTAGTTGGAAGGTGCACCACTATCTGCATCTGACAGTCCTTCCTGTTCGACACATTGTCCAACCGTCACTGTGTACATTTGTCTTGCTGCAGTCAATCCGATTTCCCAACTCAAAGTATTGGTTGTAGCTATACGAATCTGCACGGCCGAGAGAATTACGCTTTAACCGTGGCGGTATCGAACAGTTTACAAATTTGGCCGTTTCACAAATGCTTCCACCTGTGGCCCAAAAGCCAATGATAATGCTCTTTTGGACGTCACATAAATTGCTCCTTTTGGGCATTACTAGAACTGCCTCGGATTGATCTCGATGATCAGTGAAGACGCACCTGGAGACCCCCCATACAGCGGTGGGATACTCGCCAGCTATACGCGCCGACGACCAGGAGTGATGGTCTGAGGTGCCACATCTTTTCATAGCAGGACCCCTTTGGTTGTCATCCGCGGCACCTGACAGCAAAGCGGTATGTCGAAATATTGTATGCCCCGTTTTGTTGTCCTTCATGGCAAACCATCTCGGTCTTACATTTCAGCGAGATAATGGCCGCCCGCGCACGGAGTATGTTTCTACTGCTTGCAAAACTTTCCTTTGGTCGGCAAGGTGGCCGGATATCTCCACAAATGAGAACATTTGGAGCATTACGGTCAGGGCCCTACAAGCAGCTCGGGATTTGAACAGAATCTGGTACGGTGTTCCTCTGGAGGACATCCAGCAACTCTGTCAATCGATGCCGAGCAAAATAACTGCTTGCATAAAGGCCAGAGGTGGACTAGCGCGTTACTGACTTGCGCAGTTTGTGAAGCTCGTTCTCTCGAATAAATCATCCAACTATTCTGAATTTGTAATCATTTGCTTGTATGTGGCGTCACCTCAAATATGACTTGCACCCGGCGGCCGACCTTCCCCAGATGGGGCCTCCCGGCCAACAATGCCACGCGATCATTTCATTTCTGTGTGCACATGTACATCGTGCCTACCGACTTCCATCCCATTCGGATACTTCCTTCGTGGTACGTCGTTTCTTTTTTTGTCTTACAATGTAGATGCAAATGAACTTCAGCGTGTATCACAAGAGGTATGTGTGGCAATTCCCGCCACTGCCTTAGTTACGGAAGGCATAAGCAGCACCTTAATCGATTGCAATGGACACCTGTGTGCGACTGTGGCGCAGAAGAGTTCACTGACAGCATCAATATAGCCTGTGATTTGCTCACCAGAAGCAACTATAGAAACCACGGAAGTGTGGACAGTAATCATTCGTTAGTGTGAAAACTTTGATATTAACATACTTAACCTTTTAACCATTGCCTAAATAATTATATGAAATTTGAAGCTTACTGTACCCTACCCGTACGTCATCGTACTATCTATATACAGGGTAAATGGAAATGATTGTTTGGCGTCATTGGCCGGGAGGTCCCCTAACGGGACAGGTCCGGCCACCTCGGTGAAAGTCTTATTACATTCGACGCCACATTGGGCGACCTGCGCGCCGGATGGGGATGAAATGATGATGAAGACAAGTCAACACCCAGTCCCTGAGCGGAGAAAATCCCCGACCCAGCCGGGAATCGCACCCGGGCCCCTTAAGACGGCAATCCGTCAAGCTGACCACGCAGCTATCGGGGTGGACTATACAGGGTGAGTCACCTAACGTTACCGCTGGATATATTTCGTAAACCACATCAAATGCTGACGAACCGATTCCACAGACCGAACGTGAGGAGAGGGGCTAGTGTAATTGGTTAATACAAACCATAAAAAAATGCACGGAAGTATGTTTTTTAACACAAACCTAGGTTTTTTTAAATGGAACCCCGTTAGTTTTGTTAGCACATCTGAACATATAAACAAATACGTAATGAGTGCCGTTTGTTGCATTGTAAAATGTTAATTACATCCGGAGATATTGTAACCTAAAGTTGAGGCTCGAGTACCATTCCTCCGCTGTTCGATCGTGTGTATCGAAGAGCACCGAATTACGTAGGGATCCAAAGGGAACAGTAATGGACCTTAGGTACAGAAGACACTGGAACAGCACATTACGTCCACATGCTAACACCTTTTTATTGGTATTTTTCACTGACGCACATGTACATTACCATGACGTGGAGGACGCATAAATTGGCCATCCCGTTCTCCTGATCTTACACCTCTGGACTTCTTTCTGTGGGGTACGTTAAAGGAGAATGTGTACCGTGATGTGCCTACAACCCCAGAGGATATGAAACAACGTATTGTGGCAGCCTGTGGCGACATTACACCAGATGTACTGCGGCGTGTACGACATTCATCACGCCAGAGATTGCAATTGTGTGCAGCAAATGATGGCCACCACATTGAACATCTATTGGCCTGACATGTCGGGACACACGCTATTCCACTCCGTAATTGAAAACGGAAACCACGTGTGTTCGTGTACCTCACCCCTCATGGTAATGTACATGTGCGTCAGTGAAAAAGACCAACAAAAAGGTGTTAGCATGTGGACGTAATGTGCTGTTCCAGTCTCTTCTGTACCTAATGTCCATCACCGTTCCCTTTGGATCCCTATATAATTCGGTGCTCTCCGATACACACGATCGAACAGCGGAGGAGTGGTACTCAAGCGTCAACTTTAGGTTACAATATCTCCGGATGTAATTAACATTTTTCAATGCAACAAACGGCACTCATTACGTATTTGTTTATATGTTCATATGTGCTAACAAAACTAACAGGGTTCCATTTTTAAAAAAAACTAGGTTTGTGTTAAAAAACGTACTTCCGTGCATTTTTTTAAGGTTTGTATTAACCAATTACACTTGCCCCTCTCCTCACGTTCGGTCTGTGGAATCGATTCGTCAGTATTTGATGTGGTTTACGAAATATATCCAGCGGTAATGTTAGGTGACTCACCGTGTATACAGGTTGATCCAATATTATTGTCTGAGTGTTGCTTGCTAATTTGTACTTATATTTTTCCCACACTGTTTAGATTCTAAAATTGCGAATTTTTCTTTTCAATATCCAGGAAAGACATCCGATGACCAGCTATAATCAGTCGACAGTCGAGCCAAACACCACTGCAGTGTGTTTGCATCTTCAGCAAGCTCCTGTTCGCGTTAGCCAATGCGGGGAACACAGGCCATGTGGCTGCGCAGATGAATAGGTATTGCGCTCGATTCTTATTTGTCTTCTGAAACCGCCATGAGGTGGTTCGGAGATCTGCATTGTAGGAGATTTCGGTTTACATCTTTACAATTACTTTGCGTGGTAGTTAGTAGACGATGTGTTGCTCATTTCAGTCGTATGATCTAAATATTCACACAGCTATTTTATAGTCATTCTATATGCAGAATTTACAGTGAATTATAACATAAAGTCGTATCCATGCGCTTAGTGGCACAAACCCTCCCAGGTCACTCGCCTTGGAAGCTGATGTGACTCAGTAATATTCATTCAATTCATTGTATATTGAATCTTATCATCCTCACCTGCATAAAGTTTTTGTCTTTCTGAGGGACGTATATGGAGAACATGTAGTTTCGTCGCTTTTGCTAGAACTCCAGTTTACGCTATATGTACTGAGAATCTACATGATTCTCATGATCTGTCTGCACTGTTATGAGAACAAAACATCTATTATATTCAGTATTCCTGTTAATCATTTTACTCAGTCCATGTCATATATTTTTTATTGAACTTAAAACAGCTCCTCGATGGAATGTCGCCACCTTGTAGACACTTGTTTCTACAGTCATTGTTTCATCAATGATAAGCCAGTGTGCGAACAGCCAAATAATTCAGTCTCACGTTGCTATCTTATCCCATTACTGTTAAATATCCTGTCATGTGCATGACTGATAGACAGAAGCAGAAAGGGAGGTTATTGGACGCTATTCTGGAATGTAGATGAGTGTGAAAGACTATGTTTCGTGTTTGTTGTATGATGGTGATATATTTTGTGGAACACATGCTATCGAGTCGTTTCTCATTTTCAACCGTATGTACTGATTTTGCTTTTGAATTACGTCATAATATTTCTGGCTTGCTGGAGCATTTCAGTAATATTTCCTTCCGAGTATAGATTCAGTAATTACAGACACGAGAAAGCATCCTCATGGCACTGTTTTTGGCTATAAGCTGAAAGTCTAAGCATTGTACAGTGTTTGGATAGGATTTGATCACTGATTACCCACTATTGATACTCAAGTACACAGCTAAGCAAATTCGTTTACCGTTGCGCCTATTTAAGAAAGTGCGCGTGTGTCTGTCCTGTGCCAACTTCTTCAATTATTTGTGGTCAGACCGCATTTACAATTTGGTTACTGAGGCGTAAATATTCATGTTATTCTGCATAGCTTAATAGGTCAGGGCTTTACCTAACTACTCATGATTGTAGGTTATCTCTTAATACAGATAGACAATTTACATTTGGCAACACCTGCCAATACCTGAATCTGTATCGTTTCGGTCAGCAATCAGCTACGCTTTAATTTATGTAATGTGTAATCTTGTTAGTGTCGACACAACTTGCATTTGTCGACCAAACTACCAGCATCTTTTCATGGAAACTTATGAGTAACTGCTGTTGCAAATCATATCAGTTAATGTTTTACCAAGTCAGTGTTTACCAAACTTACTTGTAGCTGACCCCGTACAGATATACAACATCAGTGTTCCTCAGTGATTGGGCAGTTACTTTCACTTTGTGATAGAAAATACATTTTCTCTTAGGATTTATCAGTTCTTGTATAGTGTCCTTACTCTGTTGTATCACCACCCGTGATAATCTCTATACAGGGCGGTCAGAAACAGTCTGAAAACCTTTCAGGGTAGGCTGTGCTGAGAAACAACTGTTTAAAAAATCAATACGCTACGTCGTTTCAGAGTTAATTAGCACTGAAATTAGTCAATCAGACCGTTGCGAGCGCAGATTCAAGCGGCCTGCCACAAACAATTACAGTCATTTTTTCTTAGAGCGTAGATGATAGCGCACCAGACTGCTCAACCTTTGACTCGGGTTCGATGCTTACTATCCTCCCACGTCCAATTTTGGTATCGTCGTCTTCTCTCCGGCGGACCGCTTGAATTTGCGCGTGCAACGACCTGGTTGGCTAATTTTAATGCTAATTAACTTGGAAACGGTGCAATGTGTCGAATTTTTTTCTTTAACAATTTTTTTATCTGAAGCTACCCTGCAAGACGCTTACAAGCTTTTTAGACTGTTTTTGACCATCCTGTATATAAAAGGAAATGTCCTGACTAAATCACTGTATCATCATCTCCCAGCCCAAAACGCTAAGGATAGAAACTTCAAATTTGGAGAGGGTGTAGATAGTATAGTGTAGGCATTGTTTATGAAGAGATTTTTCGAAATTCCTGCCCTAAGGGGTGAAATAATCAGATGTGAGTTCAGATTATTAAACTCTGTATTAAATTTTTTGCTAACTTGCATGATGTAACAAATTACACCAGTATGGGGCACGTTGTTACACTATACGGGGTTACTTGTTACGTAATAGTAAAAAAGAAATATCTTTTTGGTTCTATAGCACAGATTTATGTAATCAGTAATTTTAATACAAGAGAAACAATTCTAGGTTGTAACAAAGCATAAACTTGAACACAATACTGATATTGACATACAGAATATTTATAAAGTCATCCTTACTGTGACGAAATATCAGTTTCATTATCAGACTTGCAGCTTTTACAAATAAAAAAAGTGATCGTGAATGGCACACCTATCGTGTGCCCACCTTTGACACTTTGTGGTTGGTGGTCTTGATCTAGAGTAGGGCTCCATGCATTCGCAGATGTCTTCCTTACCAGATTATTCCTCGATGTGTCATGTTTTCACTTTCTCGTTTTTCTGGGATAACACCAGTGATCGTCTAGCAGGCTTCTCTCGCTTACGTGCCTCAGCTGTCATGCTCCTTTTGCTGGCGAATCAATCAGGATAGCCCTCACTCGTGTATTCCTTTTTACCGCAGGCAGGAGCCATCGGCAAAGGTGTCAGTGCTTCAGACTGCACATGTATGTGCAGTAGCAACTGTAGAGCTTCATTCCACTCTCGTTGCTGTGCTGGGAACGTTTTCCCCAACTGAGTTCGTAAGAGACACAGAAAATGGAGTTTCGTCTTGTTTGAATGGCCGATCCTTCACAATAGAGGGCAAAAAGGCATCGTCTGTGAAAATGTCTCTGCTAATGGCCATGTTCCAGTTACCTGAAATCGATCCTTGATGTTCATTGGCGTAGCAGCTCTAAGCAAAGATTGCTTCGCTATAATTGGAATGTCAGATTTTCACAGTGTTTGCAGCATTGTTTTTCATCCACGCGTCCGATGCATAGTTAATATACTTTTTAAATGGGCCAAATACCGCTCTATCTAAAGGTTGCAATTTATGAGACTTGTGCGGCGGAAAAGAAAACAGGACAACGTCGTTTTCTTTGGCTTTGTCTAACACTGGTATATCAAGGTGCGACTGATGATTCTTCAGAAGGTGAAGCGGTCGCTTTATTGTAGGCCTGGAAAGGTGAATGAATTGATGCAGGAATGAGCGAAAGTCTTCCTCTGTCACCCACCTTGAGTTATTTGCAGACGCTGTGCTTCTTTCTGGCCTATTTCGGAGGAAATAATCCACGACGTTCTTTCTTGGAAACAGAAAGAAAGGTGGAATTCCATTTCCAAACGCATTTACAGGCAGGGCAACAGCAATTAGGGTTCCTCGTTCCGCAGAGTTACGGCACCGACTTGTTTCGACCCCTTCCTTGCTACAATTTTGGCAGGCGTTTGTACCGTAGTGACGGCAGCCTCTTCCACGTTATACACATCTTGACAATGAAATCTGTGTCACTCATAAAATTCGCTCAGACTTGCCTACCTACATTGTGCCTGTTGAAACTTGTAGCTCTGCTTACGTTCGCAGCCTCTGGTGTGCGGATGGAAAGCGTTTTCTTTCTTATAAGGAATCCTCCAAGGCAGTCAGCGGAAGCTAGTTCTGCGTCACTTCAACCAATAGGAAATTTGACATTATCGTTCATGGCATATTGATATGCTAGACTTCTCTCTTCCTCCATGGAAAGTCCGTAGTAGGGCTTAGCAGCTTTCTGAACGTATTCTTCAAGCTCTGCTTCCTGTTCGTCGGAGATCTGCTGAGATCGCTTATAACCAATGCTTGGCACAAGCATCCCTCCCGGTTCTGAAGGTAAACAGACAAGAAAAAATTTTAAAAGGCCAGTACACACTTTTTTGTGGGCATCGATTATGATCATGGAGATTAATTTACTTTAAATATATTGATGGATTTGCTCGTGATATTACAGCAATAATCTGCAATGCCTTAGTGGGCGACGCTAACAATGCAAAATGAGCTGCCTACCTCCCTTTGTTCCTTCCATTCGCTTATGAAACCTCTGCAACGTCATATAATTGATATTGTTCTTTTGGGCCACTTTTTGCAGCGGAGATGAGCCACTCGGCGCTTCATTTGCTGCTTCAGCATGTGTTTCCTTTGGTGTAGTGATTCTGTAAGTTTTCTTTTTATATTTATGCATTATACCTGTAGATAAACATAACTGTGTAAATTAACAGAAAGCAAAAACACTTCGAGGCAAGGTGCTACACCGTAACAATTTTCCACTGCCCCTTCGTAACAATTGACCCCATACTACGCCATTTTGTCTTATGGTGGAAAACATTAATCTAAAATTTTTGTTTGGAAGTTTTACGTATACCATTCCATACTTGAATGTTGGACGCTCAACTGTTGCAAACTGTGAGTTGAAATCCGCAATTTTCTGCGAACTACGAAGAAATATACACAGCGTAAAAAAATTACTCCAGCATAAGAAAAAGACGTTTTCTTTCAATATCGCCTTATTACCAACTGACGGCCGATATGGAAAGGATGGGAGGAGGGAGAGCCTCAGTGCTACCATCTGGTGGAGAAACAAGGAAACTGCTCTAACGGTTACATTTTTATTGTGAAGCACGTAACAACTTGCCTCTTGTAGCAACAAGCCCCGGTCTCCGCTACTGTCAAACCAATGTCTTTACACCATCTCAGAGATGATCATTCTCATGAATTTAAAGAGAATTAGAGTTTATATGCGAAATCAGGTCAGGATTTGTGGATGTCTATGCATTATTAACGTCTGTTAGGAGATTTCTTAAGAAACAGACAGATGCATAGTAATATTGGGACAGAAACTCCATGGCGTACACTCACTGTAAAGAAACTTCTAAGGAAACAGAGATTACTGCATGACAGGTGTAAAACAAATCATAGGGCTATAGATAGAGAGATGCTGAATGAAATTCGTTTGGCTGTCAAGAGAGAAAATGCGTAATGTCGTCTATTTCAACAGTAGCAGACTATTGGCAAATGATCTTTCACAAAAGCCGAAGATAGTCTGGTCGTATGTAAAGGCTGTTAGTGACGCCAAACTTAGTGTCCGGTCCCTAGCGAATGAGACACGAACTGAAATTGAGGATAGAAGAAAAAGCTGAAATGCTTAACTCCGTTTTCAGGTATTCTCGCACAAAGAAAAACCCAGGAGAATTGCCTCAATATAATCCTTGTATCACTGAAGAGATGAATGAAATAATTATTAGCGTCAGTGGTGTTTAGAAACAGCTGAAATCATTAAAACTGAACGAAGCCCCATGGACTGACGGTTCAAATGGTTCAAATGGCTCTGAGCACTATGGGTCTTAACATCTGTGGTCATCAGTCCCCTAGAACCTAGAACTACTTAAACCTAACTAACCTAAGGACATCACACACATCCATGCCCGAGGAAGGATTCGAACCTGCGACCGTAGCAGTCGCGCGGTGCCGGACTGAGCGCCTAGAACCGCTAGACCACCGCGGCCGGCATGGACTGACGGGATCCCTGCCAAATTCTATAATGAATTTGCAGCTGAGTTAGCCTCTCTTCTAACTATAACCTATCGTGGATACCTCTAACAGATAACCGTGCTCAGTTCTTGGAAAAAAGCACAGGTCACACGTCTACAAGAAGGGTGGTAGAAGCGATCCACAACACTTCCGTCTAGTATCCTTGACATCAATTTGTTATAGAATCTTAGAACATATTCTGATCT
This sequence comes from Schistocerca americana, assembly GCF_021461395.2. Taxonomy (NCBI): domain Eukaryota; kingdom Metazoa; phylum Arthropoda; class Insecta; order Orthoptera; family Acrididae; genus Schistocerca; species Schistocerca americana. The sequence goes on from NC_060130.1 coordinate 90,812,284, forward strand.
CAAACAGAATGAGGTATCTTGAACAGAATGATCCCTCAATGCCAAGCAGTATCGATTCCGGAAGCATCGATCATATGAAATCCAGCTCGCACTTTTCTCACAGGACATACTGAAAGCTTTCGATCATGGCAATCAGGTAGATGCATTTTTTTTTTATTTCCGACAAGTATTTCACTCAGTACCACACCCACGCTTATTGTCTAAAGAACGATCACATGGGGTATCAAGTAAAATTTGTGACTGGAGTGATGAATTTTTCGTAGGAAAAACGCAACATGTTACCTTGGTCGGAGAGTCATCTTCAGACGTAGAAGTAACTTCGGGTGTACCCCAGGGACGTGTGCTGGGACCCTAGCTGTACACGTTGTATAATAATGACCTTCCAGACAATATTAATAGTAACATCAGGCTTTTTGCTGACGATGCAGTTATCTGTAATGAAGTACTGCCTGATAGAAGTTGCATAAATATTCAGTCAGATCTTGATAAGATTTCAAAGTGGTGCAAAGATTGGCAACTTGCTTTAAATTTTCAGAAACGTAAAATTATGTGCTTCACAAAACGAAAAAAGGTAGTATCCTATGACTACAATATCAATGATTCACTACTGGAATTGGTCGATTCATAAAAATACATGTGTGTAACACTTTGTAGGGATATGAAATGGAATGATCACATAGGTTCAGTAGCGGGTAAAGCAAGTGGTAGACTTAGGTTGATTAGTAGACTACTGGGAATCAGTACCCAAAGGAGACTGCTTACAAATCACTCGTGCGACTCATCTTAGAAAATTGCTCAAGTGTGTGGGACTGGTACCAAATAGGATTAATAGGGGATATTGAACGTATACAGAGAAGGGCAGCACGAACGGTCACTGAATGGCTTATGGGAGTATAATAACCTAGAACAATGAACAATTTAAGAAATGGTAAGGAACGCAGTGTCAGTGTTTTGCGAATAGTTGTAAGTTGTGATACTTTCGGAGGATAAACTCTCTGTGGCGCGGAGTGGCCGCGCTGTTAGAGGCGCCACGTCACGGATTACGCGGCCTCTCCCGCCGAAGAGGGGTCCCCTAGACTTAGAACTACTTAAACATAACTAACCTAAGGTCATCACACACATCCATGCCCGAGGCAGGATTCGAACCTGCGACCGTAGCAGCCGCGTGGGTCCGGACTGAAGCGCCTAGAGCCGCTCGGTCACAGCGGCCAGCAGAAGGTTCGAGTCCTCCCTTGGGCATAGTTGTGTGTGTTGTTCTTAGCATAGGTCAGTTTAAGTAGTGTGTAAGTCTAGGGACCGATGACCTCAGCAGTTTGGTCCGTTAGGAAAAAAATAAAAAATAAACTCTCTGTAGCCTGTTGTTGTATGGACTGTGTAGACTCCTTTCATTCTGTAGGAGGAGTATTAAGTTAGTCTGGGGTTGAGATAACAATTTTTCATTCTTATTTGTACTTCAGAAGTGTCTCTGTGGCTGAATAGGTTGAGATGGTTTTGTGGGGGGTACAGGTTTATTCAAAATGATATAGACACCTTCAAGTGATTATAAACATGCTTGTGTTGAGGTAAAGTGTTACATGATTATGTGCATGGAAACAGCAACTCAAGAAGTTTGTTTTGTTACAGAAATCTCCAGACCAACGGAGAAGGCATCTTGAGTAGTTCATGCCGCAACCACAAGACGACAGTGATAATTTCATAATTTAATAGGATTATGCTCCACTGCACTTCCAAAACGATGTTCGTAAGTTCTTGGATATCGAGCTATTACGACGATGGATCAGTTGTGCATCAGTTGACAATCTCCAGTTGCTGGCATGGCTCCCACATTCTCTGAGCCTGACACCGTGTGATTGTCACCTGTGGGGTTACATCACAGTCACCATTTTCACACCTCCTCTTCCCCACGACATGGCTGATTTATGCGGATATATAGTGAAGTGTTGGCAGAAGAGCCAACACCGTGTTGCTAGAGGAGGCCGAAATGCACGCTTTTAAGCTCACACAGATTGGCGTGAGGTCTGGAACAAGGTAAAATAATTATCCTATAAAGAAAAGAACGTAGTTCTTGGAATACTTAACTTTAATCCACAATTGGAGAACATCGCTCTTGTTTAGACAGTATTACAATCTCAATATAAACTGGTAATCACGCCTTGCTAGGTCGTAGCAAATGACGTAGCTGAAGCCTATGCTAACAATCGTCTCGGCAAATGAGAGCGTATTTGTCAGTGAACCATTCCTAGCAACGTCGGCTGTACAACTGGGGCGAGTGCTAGGAAGTCTCTCTAGACCTGCCATGTGGCGGCGCTCGGTCTGCAATCACTGACAGTGGCGACACGCGGGTCCGGCGTATACTAATGGACCGCGGCCGATTTAAGGGCTACCACCTAGCAAGTGTGGTGTCTGGCGGTGACACCACATATAGTACCTAACTTCAATACAAACATTTTTTATAATCACTTCGAAGTGTCTGGATCGTGTTCAATAACGTGTATACACATGGTGGTCTGAAACAGTCTGGAAAGCTTGTAAAGGTGTTACAGCTGAGGTTATCTACATCTACATCTACATCTATACTCCGCGAGCCACCTTACGGTGTGTGGCGGAGGGTACTTATTGTACCACTATCTGATCCCCCCTTCCCTGTTCCATTCACGAATTGTGCGTGGGAAGAACGACTGCTTGTAAGTCTCCGTATTTGCTCTAATTTCTCGGATCTTTTCGTTGTGATCATTACGCGAGATACATGTGGGGGGTAGTAATATGTTGCCCATCTCTTCCCGGAATGTGCTCTCTCGTAATTTCGATAATAAACCTCTCCGTATTGCGTAACGCCTTTCTTGAAGTGTCCGCCACTGGAGCTTGTTCAGCATCTCCGTAACGCTCTCGCGCTGACTAAATGTCCCCATGACGAATCGCGCTGCTTTTCGCTGGATCATGTCTATCTCTTCTATTAATCCAACCTGGTAAGGGTCCCATACTGATGAGCAATACTCAAGAATCGGACGAACAAGCGTTTTGTAAGCTACTTCTTTCGTCGATGAGTCACATTTTCTTAGAATTCTTCCTATGAATCTCAACCTGGCGCCTGCTTTTCCCACTATTTGTTTTATGTGATCATTCCACTTCAGATCGCTCCAGATAGTAACTCCTAAGTATTTTACGGTCGTTACCGCTTCCAATGATTTACCACCTATGGCATAATCGTACTGGAATGGATTTCTGCCCCTATGTATGCGCATTATATTACATTTATCTACGTTTAGGGAAAGCTGCCAGCTGTCGCACCATGCATTAATCCTCTGCAGGTCCTCCTGGAGTACGTACGAGTCTTCTGATGTTGCTACTTTCTTGTAGACAACCGTGTCATCTGCAAATAGCCTCACGGAGCTACCGATGTTGTCAACTAAGTCATTTATGTATATTGTAAACAATAAAGGTCCTATCACGCTTCCCTGCGGTACTCCCGAAATTACCTCTACATCTGCAGATTTTGAACCGTTAAGAATGACATGTTGTGTTCTTTCTTCTAGGAAATCCTGAATCCAATCACAAACCTGGTCCGATATTCCGTAAGCTCGTATTTTTTTCACTAAACGTAAGTGCGGAACCGTATCAAATGCCTTCCTGAAGTCCAGGAATACGGCATCAATCTGCTCGCCAGTGTCTACGGCACTGTGAATTTCTTGGGCAAATAGGGCGAGCTGAGTTTCACATGATCTCTGTTTGCGGAATCCATGTTGGTTATGATGAAGGAGATTTGTATTATCTAAGAACGTCATAATACGAGAACACAAAACATGTTCCATTATTCTACAACAGATTGACGTAAGCGAAATAGGCCCATAATTATTCGCATCTGATTTATGACCCTTCTTGAAAATGGGAACGACCTGCGCTTTCTTCCAGTCGCTAGGCACTTTGCGTTCTTCCAGCGATCTACGATAAATTGCTGATAGAAAGGGGGCAAGTTCTTTAGCATAATCACTGTAGAATCTTAAGGGTATCTCGTCTGGTCCGGATGCTTTTCCGCTACTAAGTGATAGCAGTTGTTTTTCAATTCCGATGTCGTTTATTTCAATATTTTCCATTTTGGCGTCCGTGCGACGGCTGAAGTCAGGGACCGTGTTACGATTTTCCGCAGTGAAACAGTTTCGGAACACTGAATTCAGTATTTCTACCTTTCTTCGGTCGTCCTCTGTTTCGGTGCCATCGTGGTCAACGAGTGACTGAATAGGGGATTTAGATCCGCTTACCGATTTTACATATGACCAAAACTTTTTAGGGTTCTTGTTTAGATTGTTTGCCAATGTTTTATGTTCGAATTCGTTGAATGCTTCTCTCATTGCTCTCTTTACGCTCTTTTTCGCTTCGTTCAGCTTTTCCTTATCAGCTATGATTCGACTACTCTTAAACCTATGATGAAGCTTTCTTTGTTTCCGTAGTACCTTTCGTACATGATTGTTATACCACGGTGGATCTTTCCCCTCGCTTTGGACCTTAGTCGGTACGAACTTATCTAAGGCGTACTGGACGATGTTTCTGAATTTTTTCCATTTTTGTTCCACATCCTCTTCCTCAGAAATGAACGTTTGATGGTGGTCACTCAGATATTCTGCGATTTGTGCCCTATCACTCTTGTTAAGCAAATATATTTTCCTTCCTTTCTTGGCATTTCTTATTACACTTGTAGTCATTGATGCAACCACTGACTTATGATCACTGATACCCTCTTCTACATTCACGGAGTCGAAAAGTTCCGGTCTATTTGTTGCTATGAGGTCTAAAACGTTAGCTTCACGAGTTGGTTCTCTAACTATCTGCTCGAAGTAATTCTCGGACAAGGCAGTCAGGATAATGTCACAAGAGTCTCTGTCCCTGGCTCCAGTTCTGATTGTGTGACTATCCCATTCTATACCTGGTAGATTGAAGTCTCCCCCTATTACAATAGTATGATCACGAAACTTCTTCACGACGTTCTGCAGGTTCTCTCTGAGGCGCTCAACTACTACGGTTGCTGATGCAGGTGGTCTATAGAAGCATCCGACTATCATATCTGACCCACCTTTGATACTTAACTTAACCCAGATTATTTCACATTCGCATTCGCTAATAACTTCACTGGATATTATTGAATTCTTTACTGCTATAAATACTCCTCCACCATTGGCGTTTATCCTATCCTTGCGGTATATATTCCATTCTGTGTCTAGGATTTCGTTACTGTTCACTTCCGGTTTTAACCAACTTTCCGTTCCTAATACTATATGCGCACTATTTCCTTCAATAAGAGATACTAATTCAGGAACCTTGCCCTGGATACTCCTGCAGTTTACCAATATTACGTTAACTTTTCCTGTTTTTGGTCTCTGAGGACGGACGTTCTTTATCAACGATGATAATGTCCTCTCTGGTAAGCCGTCAGGTATTTTATCGTTTCGCCCAAGGGGGGGTCCCTCTAACCTAAAAAAACCCCGTGTGCACGCCACACGTACTCTGCTACCCTAGTAGCTGCTTCCGGTGTGTAGTGCACGCCTGACCTGTCTAGGGGGGCCCTACAGTTCTCCACCCAATAACGGAGGTCGATGAATTTGCAACCATTATAGTCGCAGAGTCGTCTGAGCCTCTGGTTTAGACCCTCCACACGGCTCCAAACCAGAGGACCGCGATCGACTCTGGGCACTATGCTGCAGATATTAAGCTCAACTTGCACTCCGCGTGCGATGCTGGTTGTCTTCACCAAATCAGCCAGCCGCCGGAAGGAACCAAGGATGGCCTCAGAACCCAAGCGGCAGGCGTCATTCGTTCCGACATGTGCTACTATCTGCAGCCGGTCACACCCAGTGCGTTCAATAGCTGCCGGAAGGGCCTCCTCCACATTACGGACGAGACCCCCCGGCAAGCACACCGAGTGCACACTGGCATTCTTCCCCGACCTACCCGCTATTTACCTGAGGGGCTCCATAACCCGCCTAACGTTGGAGCTCCCTATAACTAATAGGCCCGCCCTCTGTGACTGTCGGGACCTTGCCGGAGAATCGGCCACTGGCCCAACAGGCGAGGCATCCTGTGGTGGCTCGGAAACGATGTCATCACCACTAGGAAGCACCCCGTACCTGTTGGAAAGGGGTAAGGCAGCTGCCACGCGGCCAGATCCCACCTTCGCCTTTCGGCCAGGCACGCGCGAGCCCACCACTGTCCGCCATTCACCCTGGAGTGATGGCTGACCGGTAAGATGCTCACTGCCGGAAGACGCAGCGACATCAGGGGTTCCATGTGATTCCAAGGCCACCGAAGTAGGCATAGGTCTCACCACAGTTGCCCCAACGCCACTACGAGCCGACGCCTGCGCCTCGAGCTCGATGAGCCTAACAGACAAAGCCTCCACCTGCCCCCGAAGAGTGGCCAATTCTCCTTGCGTCCGCTCACAACAACCACAGTCCCTACACATGACTATGTTTACCCTACTCTATACGGTGACAAATTCCCAAGATAATCTTCTGATGAGCTACTCTGATAATCAAGAAACACTCACTGAAATACGAGACGCGAAAACTACGCTAGGTTTTCCCAGAAAAACTATTTAAAAGCTAAGCGCAGCAAATAAGTACAAAAACGCTTTATACAAGCAGTACTCGCTGCTGCTGGTGCTCTCGCTCTGGCTGTCACAAGACAACTGCTGATTCAAGTGACTAGTGGCTAACGGCCGCGAAACAAACAAAAGACGGTTTTAGGGCGCTTTCTGTTCTAAACGATCAAGAAAACACTAAGAAATCTAACACGAAAACTACGTAAAGTTTTATCAAGAACTGTTAGTTACTATGCAGAGCAGATAAACACAAATAGAATCCCTTCCTTAGTGGAAGGTCGTAAACAAAATGCAAAATAAACGCTTTATACAAACAGTACTCGCTGCTGCTGGTGCTCTCGCTCTGGCTGTCACAAGACAACTGCTGATTCAAGTGACTAGTGGCTAACGGCCGAGAAACAAACAAAAGACGGTTTTAGGGCGCTTTCTGTTCTAAACGATCAAGAAAACACTAAGAAATCTAACACGAAAACTACGTAAAGTTTTATCAAGAACTGTTAGTTACTATTCAGAGCAGATAAACACAAATAGAATCCCTTCCTTAGTGGAAGGTCGTAAACAAAATGCAAAATAAACGCTTTATACAAACAGTACTCGCTGCAGGTTATGCTAGTGAAATAATTGTTGAGGAAAAAATCCGTTACATTTCTGCTTACTTAGCCGTGAAGTTAGCCAGGAAGGTCGTGTGAAGCGCAAATTCTAGCAGCCTGCCAGAGACAGTGTCGCCAAACGTGTGCTTCGTTTGGTTTCCTCAAACTAAAGAAGTGAAGCTTTTGCTCACCTAGCTTACATGTATCAATTCCGTAAAAGGCACATTTTAACTGGTAAGGAGCATGTGAACAAGTGGCAACTCACAGACTCACGTATGTTTGTGCATTACCGCATTTTATGGCGTAAAAGCGCTTGAATTTGCGTGCGCAACAACCTGACTGGCTAAATTCAATGCTAAATAACTCGGAAACTGGGCAACGTATCGAATTTTTTTAACAATTATTTCCCAGCACAGCTTCCCCTGCTACACCCCTACTAACTTTTCAAACTGCTCCTGGCCACAGTGTGTATCATATGTTGTCCGAATTTCTAGGGACGCCTTGAAACGGTCACTTACTGAGATAATTTTGTTATTTGTATTTTGTTGAAGTTTATGCAGAGTGAAAAATTTTTTCTTTGGCGAAAATACGTAGTTGTAGGGTGCCCTTAAAAATGGAGACTACTGTCAAACTAGTACAGAATGGAGAAAACATTATTTTTTATTTCAGGCCTTGTGCTAATGCGGAGAAGATAATCCTTTTTTTTTTTAAGTGTGTTGAATTACTAAGAGTTATATTCTATGTCCTGAGGTTTGGGTTTTCTGTAGTGTATTCTGTCATTTTAATTAATGTGTGTAATAGTGGTCTGGGATCTGTATTTCAAGTTGTTAATGATTAGCCATTGGGGTAGCATTTGTTCAATCTCATATATTTGTGGGTTTGCTATATAAATTCTTACAAGTCTATGATACAGATGGCAGATTTGGAACTCTTCTGATTTCCTACAACAGATGACTGTGTTACAGAGTAGACAAGGGTTGACTCTGTGTAATATATTCAGTGTTTGAAAGATGTGGAGTGGATTAAAAAATTCTAACTGCCACCTTATGTGTAAGACATGGGTAGGAAATTTGCGACTAGGTTGAGTGAGGTGACATTTCCAGATAATTATAGGGTATCGAATACATGAACTGAATCACAGTTTACTTTGTTCTATTATTTATTGAATTTTAATACACAAGCAACTGGAACTTAAAAAAAATTGTGTGTGTAACAGGTCTGCAGTAGTGTTGTATAGTCTAAGCTGTGAGTTGAGTTTCTTGTGCTTCTGTCAAACTTTAGGGAGTTTATCTGATGAATAATTTCATGTCAGTAACTGTTTAAATTTTATTGTCTTACTTCCCTGAACTTTGAACCTTTCTTGTATCATGTTTCAATTCATTAAACTTTTACTTTTGGAACTTCTGTGTGGTATTGAGAGATACTGGGATGTGTTATCTTCTGTCTTACTAGTGTGGTGCTTTATGGAGTTGACTGTGAATTATTGGGACAAATTTTTATTTTTGTCTGGAATTTGGGCTTCTAATTTTTTTGTGTTCTTGTGTACTGGGTATTACATTCAGGCTATTGCTCATGCACTGGTTGTTTTGAGGGAGTCAAGAGAGAAGTGATAGGCCTGGGTTGATGGAGCAATCTGACTATGTTGTTGTTCTGTCTGTTACCATTACTCAAACTAATGGTGTGTCTTGTAGTCATTCAGCTAGCATGCCAATTAGTCATGTCAAGAGTACTGAATCTAGTGGTACCAGTGTAATATTCAAGAAGTGTGTGGTGTTACTATGAACGAGAGTACAGCTGTTTCTGAAGTGATCTTGCCAAATAAATCTACTAGTATTCTTGATGCAATTATAGCTCCTGCTGTTTGTCATGTTCATTCAGTTCCAAAATTTACTTTTAATCATGACTTCTTTAATAGGTCATTGGCTTTTACAGAGTCTAGTAAAAGATCTAGTAGTAGAGATTTGGATAAGGAACTGACGAACAGAATAGAGGCTAGTGCAAGGGAGCAGAGGGTGAACACAGAAAAATTGAGGGATCAGCTTGAAGCCATTTGAAGGAAACAACAAACTAACATTAGTGCAACACCGGTGTCAATGCAGAATTTAGAACAGAATTTTTAATCCACTGGGGAAGATCTTGCCGAGAGATTTGATGTACTTACTATATGGCTAACGGAGAATGCATTCTGATTTTGATGAGAGGATTTCTAGCATGGATAATAAGCTTTCTGTTTCTGAGGAAGGTCAGATTAAATTACAGCAGGTTGTGAGTGAACAGCATAAGTAAATACATGGTGATTTTCATTTTCTAATGGAAGATTGTGAAACGAATCAGACATATTTGTCAAAGAGGCTTCATGGGGTGCCTAGACAAGGATTTATTACTTAGTTTGAGGAACAAATTGTAAATCGTACTACATTTTGACAAGGTGTAGTAAAGAATTTTGAAGAGATGAAGCTCACTTCAGAGAAAGAGGTAGAAAAGAATTTTGAAGAGATTAAGCTTACTTTAGGGAAAGAGGTATGAGAAAGTGAGGATCAGGTTCAGAGGGTTAAGAAAGTAGATGACTTAGTTACTGCAGTTACACAATTAGGTGTTAACACTGAGCAGATTTCAAGTGGTGCTCTGTCGATGGGCGCTGGTGATTCAGGGAAGGTGAGGTTATTATTGAGTTTCAAAGAAGGTCTGATGAGGTTAATAAGAGAAGAAAATTAGGCCAAGAATTAAGTGAGTAGCTTTCTAAAATTGAAGAAAAGTTAGTGTGGGTACTGTTGCGGGTCATTCTTGCAGAAGGGGTCATGATGATGTGGATTCTGGTGATGAAGGTGAGCCCAATCCTGTGTCACATTATGGAAGGGGGAGACCATAATCATAGCCATTGGCGTTTCAGTCGTGAAACTGTAAATTATAAAGGCATTCCTGGTTTTGATTACAGTCATTCCTTATCTGTTTGTAAGTTTCAAGTTTTCTGAAACACATCTAATAATAATCATCCTCATTCTTGGTTTGAGTAATTTATTTCTTCCCTTCCTTCAAATGGGCCTGCTGGCCGGAATATCGAGTTTGAGGAGGACCTACCATCCATATGCATACATTAGTTAGGAGTTTTGTCATTTGTTCTTACTTGCATGTTGGTCTGAGGTAGTACAAAACAAAGACAGACATTGTATATTGATGATAAAAAAGTTTTAATCATTCTGAGTTTACCAGTCTGGCTCGTTTCTTTGAACATAAATTACTGAAAAATCAATTTTTGTACAATCCTAATTGTCTATCTGGTTGATTCACATTTATCTTATGAAACTTCCTTATGTTTCCGTGATTTAGAGAGTTTACAAAGTTTATTACAACAGTTGGTAGATGGTGTTAGAGATGACAGTGGCTGTGGTAAGAGTAGCAATCAGTTCTCCTATTCTCATCCAAGGCCACAGAGGAGACACAATTATTATCATGGGCAATGTGATTCATGTCATGACAGGTACGGAAATGGCAGTTAGCAGCATTGTGAATAAGTCCCCAATCGCAATGAGAACAACAATTTTAGAGGAGGTAGAGAAAATGGTAACCATGGTCGTTGTGGCCATAGGGATTCTGGTCCACGCGTTGTTGAAGTGCAGTCGGCTGATCCACATAACAACATGTGTGTGGACAGCCCATAGCCATGTGACTCACAACTACTACCAGCTGCCACTTTGGGTGCTGCAAACTTGCGAAGCAGTAGAAGTAAACAATTGAATATGGTAAATGTTGAAGATGTGAGGGAACTTTCGCTGCATGAGATAGGAAATTTAAATTCTTTGGTGAGTCAAATGTTATGAACAAATGTTAATAAAATTTTTTTCTCCTGTGTTCTATATACAGGTAGCCAGGTTCCTACGTTGAGATAGTCAGCATTTCAGAAATGTGAAGGCCTATTACTCTTTTACAGCAGACTGATGTGGAAGGGGCAGTTATCTGAAAAAGTATTGGGGTGAGGAGTCGAAGGATACTGAATTTCTTCTTCAAGGTTACAGGTTTTCTGTGAATTTTGTGATTGTGCCAAAATTGACTACTCATGCAGCTTTGTGCACTTATTTTTTGTTGACTGACCAAGTAGTGATGGACTTGGGTTGTAGTGAAGTAGATCTGAAGTGTAACAGTGCTACGCTGAAGTCGAGTTTTGATGAGTTTGCAGCTCAGGCAAACAAATCAAGTCATTTCCTTAAGATTCTCACCAGAGCTGAGCTTTCTTTTGAATCTAAGCCGGTTGTGAGTGAGGGTAGAGTTCATGCGATTGTGTCACTAGATTGCCAACAAGGTGATTGTACTTTACAAGAAATTGGAATCAGGTTGACTGTGTTAAGGATGCAGATGAGGTAATGAAAGGAATTTAAAAAAAAAAACGATCTATACGATCAGATGTAGTAGAGGACTTTCACATTACTTCCAATGCGGGGGTACTATTCCAATGCTGGAGAGCCCTGGTAATAGTTACAATGTAAGGGAGAAATTAGCTGGCGATATGAACTGAAGTTTGTGTTGAGGAGGGAATTCGACTTGGGTAGTTCGTGCAGCAATGTTGACCATGGTGCTGTGGTGGTGTAATGGACAGCATTTCTGCCAAGTAAGCAAAAAAGACCTAGGTTCGAGTTCCAGTCATGACACAAATTTTAATTCATTTCTTCAGCTTCCAACACTATTGCAGAAAGGAAATTTCTTTCATGTTTCTTGTCAAGCCATATTCTATACCACCGATTTATAGAGAGAGCGAGAGGAGACTGAGATTGAGAAAATGTTACAACAAGGTATAATCGAGACTTCAGTAAGTTCTTATAACAATTCATTATTGATGGTTCCTAAGAAAGGACATGGTATTAGGTTGGTGTTGGATCTGAGGCAGATAAATGCAATTATTGTGCCAGAAGCAGATAGACCATTGATGTTACGTCAGATTTTGCCAAGGTTAGATGATGCTAGAGTCTTGTCTTCTACTGATTGAAGTGTAAGTTTTTGGCATATTTGCCCGCATCTCGTGGTCGTGCGGTAGCGTTCTCGCTTCCCACGCCCGGGTTCCCGGGTTCGATTCCCGGCGGGGTCAGGGATTTTCTCTGCCTCGTGATGGTTGGGTGTCGTGTGCTGTCCTTAGGTTAGTTAGGTTTAAGTAGTTCTAAGTTCTAGGGGACTTATGACCACAGCAGTTGAGTCCCATAGTGCTGAGAGCCATTTGAACCATTTTTTTTTGGCATATTTAATTACATCCCTCTTGTCCAAAATTTAGAGCGTTTTGTCTTATGATCCTTGTTATTAATTTCACAAGTTGCATTTCAAGCTGAATGTTAGTTTGACTGCGTTTGTTAGGGCCTATAATAATATTCTTTCAGTGGATTTGGGAAAAAGGCTGATTACTTACGTTAAGGATTTGTGAACTGCTGAGGATAGTTGGGAAAATCATAAGGAGATACTGGACAGATTGTTGAGTGTTAATCTAGAAAAGTCAGAGTTTGATCAGGTGAAATTTATTTGACATATTGCGACTGCAACAAAGGATTCTACCTAATCCAGATAAGACTGGAATGGTTCATATTTTCCTGTTCTCACAGTGAGAAAACAAATTCATGCATTTTTGGGATTAGTTAATTATTATAAAATCTTTAAGAATTTGGACATTTTGACTACACCATGAGTGTGTGCACTGATGGGTAAAAATACTCCTTGGAATTCGGATGCTGAAGCAAAAGCAAATTTGAGGGTGTGAAACAGGCTCTTTTGGGAGCTCATTTCCTGTCACATCCTGTTTTGAATGGAGATTTTTGTCTAGGATCAGACAGTTCTAAAATAGGTCTTGGAGCTGAATTCTTCCAAACTATTTGAAGTGAATATTGATATGAAGCGTATTACTATTAATTTTGATAGCTGAGTGCTCTCTCAGTATGACTGCAACTATCATGTCACTGAGCTTCAATCTCTGGCTATTATGTGGAGTTGTGCAAAGTTTTTGTGGTGTGCATACTGTAAGACCTTCGGTACACACACCATCAGATTATTTGACTTGTCGCCCTAGCGAAGTAGGCTAGTGTCAGCAATATGTCTCGTGGTCTTGTCGTGGCGTGTTTATCTTCTGCCGTTAGGTCAGACGATAGAAATGCAACTTGCATGCTTAGAGTAGCAGATTGACGGTGACCAACTTTAAACAGAACTTGATTAATTTTCACACACATTTATTGAAATAATGACAATCATAAACCTTACTTAACTTGATTCTGGATGCTATTTACAATTGACAATCTGAAGTTCCTTTGGTCTTGGTATGTTAATCTTATTCTCACATATCTCTGACACTTGACAAAGTGTCTATACGTTTCTCTTCATGGCTATGTACAGGAATACGATAATCTTATTAGGTGCAGACTGCAACTTGACTATAGACTGGTACAGACTAATGCAGACTGGTACAGACAGGTGCAGACTAATGCAGACTAATGCAGACTGACTAATCGGAGGTCTGTATACTCGTTATAATATCTCGAACGTTCTGGTATCACTACGCGAGTGTGATCCGCGAGGAGAAAAGGTTCTACGTTAGCAGCAATCTCATTGGCTGCGTTACATATTAATACACAGATCGGCGGAATCAGAATTTGGTCCGTCTCTAAGACAGCGCCATCTCGTAGTGCGGAGACAGACGAGCGCTGCGCCTGCGCTGTTGTGCTTAGTGGGGCGCGTTCTATTGTGAAAGTTGTGTACGCGCTGACTACGCGGAACTATGTACACAACAGTTTTGTTGCTATTTGTTTGGCTGGGTGGCTAAGATCTATACAGATCGCCAAGTTTTGGAGGATTTGCAAGAGTTTAACTTCACATACATTTCTGGTAAGGATAACCGCAAGATCTACTCTAGTGTGGAGTAGTGGAGTAATGGGACAGTCAAAGATCATCATGAAAACAAAGTCAATGTTTCGTTTTTGAAAAATATAGCACTTCACCATTTCATTATGTGTTCACATGATAATACTGCAAATGAACCATTATGGAAGGATGTGAAGATAAAGTGGGAAGTTGTTGTAATCAGACAGTTTTACCCGATTAAAGATGAAATTTTGTTTACCCAATGCGATGTAGGTAGCTGAAACTGGGTTGCAAGCATTCCTGACAAATTAGTAATTAGATTTGGTACACCCACTTGAGTTACGATGTGCTACTTCCTAAATATGGAGAAACGAATCTGCATGGGTTTGGCTTCGTGCAACTCTTGTTAAAAGGTGAAATTTGCCGATTGTCTCTCATGATGCTTCGTTGTTTACCATAATTCCCTAGAAATTGGAAAATCTTGTTGCAGTATATTTGTTTGACCCTATTCTGAAAAGTAGTCAACGTCATTCTTACGTTTTTGTCACAGTTGACTAGATATCCAAGTCTGTGTCACTCACGTCACTGAGGAGAGCTAGTAGTCGGTCTATTATACAAACAATTTTTAATCATTTTCTATCCATAGTTAGTCTTGTTGATAGAATTATCTCAGAGAGTGGTCCACAGCTAAGTTCAGTAGTTTGGAAATATGCTCTAAATTACAGAAATATCTGGACAATTTAGATTTCATCATACCATCCAGAACGTAATACCTTTGAGTGTATCATGAAAGAACCTAGTAAATTATACAGACTTTATTGCCAACAGTGCCACATCTTGTGGGACTCTTATATTCATCAATTTAAAGAAATTATTAACACACTACCATATGATTCTACATCTTTGTCACCATCTATAATTCTAAAAAGTCAGAGTCAATCTTCATTTCAGTAATTTCAAAACATTCAGTGAGGAGAAATGTGGAGAACGATATCTTTCATTAAATAAAATGATTTTGTATTACATTTATTGTGTTTTGGATAATTTATACACATTTTATATTTACAGATTAATGAAACTATATGAATAATCTAACTGTCATACCTTTTATGGTCAATCAAGAACTATGGAACGCCATATGAAGAAAGGATGAAGGCGAATGGTGAAATCGTTGAGGGACTATAAATTTGTATGGCATGAAGAGGAATTTGAAGATAATACCAAGGAGTATATTATGGGGTGACAAATTAGAAACAGAATTGTTGAATTGTGGAGAAGAAGGAGTGATGTTGGTTGTTGTTAAGCCGTTGTTTTTTCTAGTATGTGTAATTGTTTTGTATGCTCATGAATGCTTATATGTGCTATTTTTATTTGATTTTGTGTTTTAGTTATGGTTGTTCCACCAATGAGCAATGTGTTGTGATTTACTGTTTGTTCTTTGGCAGAACATTGTAGGTGGAAGGATTTGATTATGCTAATCATAATGGTTCTCAGCGAAAGAGAAAGGTTGCAGGACAGCAGCCATAATGGAATGTAACTTGTTTGTTTACGAAATTTTCTGCTATAGGTTGATTGGTCATGAGAAGATATTGTTGCCATGAGGCTAAAAGTCAATGTCTGTAAATCTAATTGTATTTTACTTACAGAACGATTTTTCACTCTGAAGCAGAGTTCACACTGATATGAAACTTCCTGGTAGATTAAAAATGTGTGCCAGACCGAGATTCGAACTTGGGACCTTCGCCTTTCGTTGGAAGCGCTCTACCAACTGAACTTACCAAGCACGACACACAACCTGTCCTCACAACTCACCTTCCATCAATACCTCTTCTCCTACTTTCAAAATTCAGAGATGTCCTGTGAAAGTTGCAGGAGAAGCAGTCCTGGAAGAAGGAATACTATGAAAACATTTCTTAGCTATAGTCTGGGGGATGTTTCTGGATACATTTATATTTTCTTGGTATCTGAATTTATCAATCAGATAAAGAAGATTGTGTAGCGAGGAAAGGCATGCAACAAATTAGAATAAAAGGGTTATAGGCAGTGTTGTAAACAGTTAGAAGTAGTGATGTCTGGTATTAACTAGAATGTAGAATTGGAGAGAGGATGCAGTGTGTAGACTAATAATTACTGTGTATGTGGATCCATATCATATCGTTACTGTATTGCTGTATTTGATTCAGTACTTTGGAACAATAAATTATGAATAATGTTCATTTCATCTTGGCCTTGCTATTAGGTCTATCTGTACGACATAATGTACTTGGATCTTTAGTTAGGAAGATGCGTAAATTTTGTACTTCACTTTTACGGATTCTAAGATGGTTGTAAGTCTGAGAAATGGAAGATTCTGTAATGATTTGTGGCCAAAATAGGGGTCTATATTTCATACAAATTATATTTTGTTAATGATGTGTGTAAAACATGTAATTTGCAGTTTATAAACAAATTTCTTGAATAAATTTTCGTGTGTAATTTGGAGTGACAGATACCATGGCAGAGGCTGGTACACTAACACAAAAGGCACAAGTTACCCGATGAACTGTTGGCTTAGGCCGCAGGAGACTAGCTGTCAAAAGGTGCACAGAGGACAATGACTTTGCCGAGCAGAATAACACTCATCCAGTAACAGTGCTGGGAGAACTTAAACTGACTAGATGATGTGCTAGCCGAATGAATGGCACAAACAGAGAAGGATCAGTACCAGTATCCAGCTGTTTACGTGAATTTCAGTATACCCCTTCAGTTGTCAAATTTCCCAACGTATGAAAACTAGTTAGTGTGTCCCTATGCACATATACCAGTGTAAATAAAAAGTATTGCTTCAGTAACAGTCATTTCGCCATTCGATTCCCAGAAAAACAATAGGTTATTAAAGTTTTGTATTAACGTTGCAAGGAGTATATGTGTAGTATATACTAACAGAATATCTCTGTCTTGCAAGAATTTAAGGCAGTAGGTTATAAAAGGATGACATCATATCTTACAGTCACAAATTTATTATCAACTCTAACTCTAAAAAGGGTGAAACGTATCGAATATGCCTTTTATCAAAAGAACATTAGTTGAATGTGTAGTACTTTTATTAACTTTTATCATTTTAATAGAATTTTGTCCTTTATCTACAATCTATTTGATGTTTCATGCCTCTAATTAGTTATTTTATTGGAAAACAAACCTATTCACAAATCTATGGTAACAAATACTTTCAGTACATATTTTTAAACATGGGCTTGTCATAACTAATTAATATCGAATACTTCTTGTGCTATCATATGATTGTGCCAGGAGATCCAAAGATTGTCTGGCAGCCATTGCTGTCAGATCTTTAATGTTACCCAGTGTGCACCACGTGGAAGCGAGTTGACGTTGCACCCCAACAGTGCACACACATTATCTTTCGACGCACAGAAGGAACAACACAATGAGCATAATCCGTGTTACACTAAGATCAATCCCAGTCGAATGGCTGTCGATATTGGGCCACATTCCGCCTGAAGACCTCGACGAAAAGCAGCTCTACTCCGTGAGTTTAATTGCAAACAAGGCAACTGCCTATCCATCAAGATGCCGTTATCCTAGAAAGAAACTGGCTTCGATCAAAAAAAGCATTCACGAAAACAGCCACGGAAGTGCACACACCTTATTTTAACTTATCAGACTCATGAGAACGAGACTGGGCTGAGGCTCTCTCTGCACATTGTCAGAAATTGTCCTGCATAGGTTAGAAACCCCCTGCCTCTGACCAATCGCGCAGAACACGGACAATGTTTAGCAGAATACCCACCAATCACGGCATAAGCATGGGGTCTATTCATAGAAGGGGTAAGGCTCTGTCTCCAAATTGTGATTGTGGAAAAGCCAGGAAAACCGTTCGTCACATGGTTACAGAATGTTCCAACACGGCCATCGTGTTTCTTATGACAATTTACTGGTGACTACGAACGACGCGATTGATTGTATTAAAAACTTAGACGTCTGCTTGTAAACGATATGTATTATATATAATATTGTGCTTAAAACCATACGATAAACAACTAAATCGAGCATATCTGTAATTAATCAGCCATAAAAGGTCAAATTCCTATTTAAGGTATCTGTATTTTGTTTTATGACAATTATGATTTTTACACACATGACACACACGCATTTAACAAAAAAATGGTTCAAATGGCTCTGAGCACTATGGGACTTAACATCTGAGGTCATCAGTCCCCTAGACTTAGAACTACTTAAACCTAACTAACCTAAGCACTTCACACACATCCATGCCCGAGGCAGGAATCTAACCTACGACCGTAGCAGCCGCGTGGGTCCGGACTGAAGCGCCTAGAGCCGCTCGGTCACAGTGGCCGGCAGAAGAACCGCAAGGCCACCACGGGCGGCCGGCACGCATTTAACAGAGCAAGTGTATACCGTCGTCACTGTTTGATTCAAATTTAGTTTCCAGTTAAACGTTTGGAGTAAAATGCTGTGTGTATTTGAGTAGTTAATTTTAGCCATAAGCATAGGTAACATGGACCTTCGCAGCCGACGACCGATGCATGCGTCACTGTTAACACCACAACATCGGCAACTACGACTGAAATGGAGACGTGCCCTTCAGCACTGGACTTTGGCGCAGTGGCAGAGCATTGCATGGTCTAATGAATTCCGATACCTTCTTCCAGGGGAAAAGCTCCTTGACACTTGTACTGCGCGACGGAGACAAACCGACGGCGGCTCCGTTATGCTGTGGGGAACATTCACTTGGGCATCCATGGCTCCAGTGGAGCTCGTGCAAGGCATCATGATGGCCAAGGAGCATCGTACACTGGTTGCAGACCACATACATCCCTTCAAGACTATCATGTTTCCCGACGACAGTGGCATTTTTCAACAAGATATTGTGCCATGTCACAAGGCCAGGAGTGTGTTGAAGCGGCGAGTTCTGATTGATGTGCTGGGCCTCCCAACTCGTCAGATCTGAATCTGATCGAACACATCTGGGATGTGATTGAGTGTGGCGTCAGAGCTCATTCCCCCTCCGCCGTCCCCGGAAATTATGGGAATTAGGTGACTCGTGTGTGCAGATGCGATGCCCACTCCCTCCAGCTACCTACCGAGGCTTCATTGCCACGACCCGTTGCCGCTGTTATCCGAACCAAAGGTGGACACACCGTCTATTAGGTAGGGGATCATAATGCTCTGGCTGATCAGTGTAAATACTCAATGAAACGAACAGAAATGATATTTTTCTTCGAAGACAACAATTACACTGAAGTCACCTCGACATATAATGACCCCCTTTACGTTACAAAAGGCAGCACACGGCTCTGTCATCACCACAGTATGCTCTGCAACGTGCCCTCTTGCTAAGGAGTTGTTGTGGTAGGACGCTCCATTCCCCCAATAGCGCTGACGATAACGGCTGGATGGTCGTTGGTGCATGCAGACGTGCTGCGCTAGATCTCCCCAATGCATCACACACATGCTCGACAGATTTAAGTCGGGGAAACAGCCAGTCCAGTACATTTGCCGAATATCCTATCGTTCCAACAGCTCCACCATCTGTGCTGTTCTTTTCTCACCATGACGATTGTCTTCTATATGTACAGATTAAATAAGTATTGGGATAGGGAGCAACCTTGCCGTATCCCTTTTTGAATGCTAGCTGGTTCTTCTTCATTATCAGACCGAACTACTTCGATTACACGTATGTAGTTGTTATATATAACTCTTCTCTCCCTAAAGCTGCTTCCTGATTGGTGAAGGGTACATTTCGGTTGACATTGTCAAGATCTACAAATGCTATGAATGGATTCTTGTATTTCCTCAGCTCTTTCTCTGCCACTTGTCTCAGTGCCAGTATTGCTTCTCTTGTTTCCACACCTGTTCCAAAACCGTACAGGTCTTCAGATAATTGCCTCTTTATTTGTTTTTCATTCCTCTGAGAATTTTTTGGTGACTATTTTCGATGCACGGCACACCGTGCTCAATGTTCGGTGTCGTTTGCACGTCTTCTGATAACTCTCTAGACCTGTAAATATCGCACACCAAATCATAAAGTGCCACCTGCACTTTATTACCCAACTTTTTAAATATTTCTCCTTGTATGCCATCAGCCCCCGGAGCTTTCCCTTCTCTAAGGTTCTGTAGTACTTTCTCACACTCTTCTTTCATGATAGGAGCCTCTACAATATCCAGCTCTACTTCTTCTCTCTTTTCGATAGCCACATTGCTGTTCTAGGTTTTCCTTCTATCGTTTCACTATAATTTCTTCAGAGTATATTAACATTCCATTCTTGTTTCAAAGAATCTTTACATCTCTGTATGCCATGTCAATTTGTCCTGCCATCATGCTGTTACCTATGTGTTCACAAATTGCTTTTAGATGCTGTTCTTTGTCTTGTTTTGCTCTCTTATTAGTTTTGTTCCTTCTCCTGTACTTCTGCATTCCTTCTATATCCTTCGAGTTTATATAATTTTTTCTTTCCTTTATCATCGTCACGTCTTCCTGACTCATGCACTCTCTCCTGTCCTCCTGTTTCTTTTTCTCTAATACCACTTCTTCTGAGTTTAAAATGCGCTTCTTTATTTTACTCCATTTCTGTTCTACCCTCCAGCGGCACTGTTTGTTTGTGCTATGTACTGATTTTGAGCTGACTCGTCTTTAAGTTTAGATACCTCCGATTGTTTTCTTTTTTTCACCTTCAATCTTTTGAACCCTAGTTCACAGTGCATCAAAACTAGATTATGGTAGCTGCTGACACCAGCTACAAAGTAGCTTCTCCTGTCCTTCACCTGATTCTTGAATCTTCGTCTTACCAGTATGTAGTCTATTTATGCCGTTCGCATGCCTCCTGGAGCCTTCGACGCATATCTCCTCCTTGGATTATGCTGGAATATAGTATTCGTTACGACTAATTTATGTCGTATGCAGAATTCTACAAATCTCGTCTCTTATTTCTTTGTCCCAATCCGTATTTACCAGCTATATTTCCTTCAGTTCGTTCTCCTGTTGTTTCATTCTAATTGCCAAGTAAGAGAAAGTTTTCTTTGCCCTTTGTTTACCCTGTCAATTCCAATCCTGTTAAATGCGGTTGCAATTGTTGCGTGTTTCTTCTTGCCTATTGCACAATGTAGAAACATGTGCTACTTTAGTTGTCTGATCGACCACTCCCCTCCTTCGGGCAGCAGTACCAGTGGTACGGAATGTGACCCATACACGTGAAGCAATGCTGCGATCAGTAAGAAGCACCTGGGCTATATTCGTCACATTTTGTCGTTCTTCCGATGATTCTTAACCGTGTGGAATAATGACAGTGTTATCTCTGGACCATGTAGTGGTAAAGAGTACCACGACATTGCACGCTGATTACACACACGGTGTCTTTTCCTGTTCTGTCACCTGCCTCGAGTTGCAGTGCCTACCCGTTCGACGCTCTCTATAGTCACTCTGCCCTCACGTCGTGTGACGTGCGGCTTTCTGTGAACGACTCTGGCAACATGCTCCTACACTTTCATTCATTTCCACCTCGTTGTTAATGTGTTATTCTTCTTTATCAAGCTCGCTCTTAACTTTGTAGAGCCGTGTGTTTATGGCTTAATTTAAATTTTCATTCAGAGTAAGACATGGCGCAGTATCAGTTTAATATTGTTAGCTTCCTTCTCTGATGTTTCACATTTCCGCGTGAAGTGATATGTGGAATACGCATGGCTGTTGGGTTGTTTTGGGGGAGGAGACCAGACGGCGAGGTCATCCATCTCATCGGATTAGGAAAGGAAGTCGGACGTGCCCTTTCGAAGGAACCATCCCGGCATTCGCCTGACGCATGGCTATACCGGTTTCTTTGGCGCTTCAGTGTATAAATATAAGGAAACAGGTTATCAGAGGTTAGACAGTCCTTAACACATATAAACTCAAATTGATTACAATAAGTGAAACTTCAAAAGTGTTACCACTCTCATTAGTATCTGAGATGATTAATGCTCGTAACTGTATCACAAACATGTATTCCGTAACCCTAATTTTTTTTTTAATATAAGACTTGGAAACAATATCTGGACTCCCAAAGTTCTATGGTAGTTAGAAATATTCTTGTTCTCGTTAAGTTTTTTCAACCACGTCATTCGATTGGTAAGGGGTTTTGCACCATCTTATTAATTAACTAAAACTAAAAACTAAACTCGTCCCGCACAGGCCATGAAGGCCCAAAGGTACCGACTGGCCGCCCGTGTCATCCTCAGCCCACAAGCGTCACTGGATGCGGATGTGGAGGGGCATGTGGTCAGCACACCGCTCTCCCGGCCGTACGTCAGTTTCTGAGACCGGAACCGCTACTTCTCTATCAAGTAGCTCCTCAGTTTGCCTTACAAGGGCTGAGTGCACCCCGCTTGCCAACTACGCTCGGCAGACCGGATGGTCACCCATCCAAGTGCTAGCCCAGGGCGGCAGCTCTTAGCTTCGGTGATCTGACATCTGACGGGAACCGGTGTTACCACTGCGGCAAGGCCGTTGGCTATTAATTAACTAACCAGTTGGAAAAGCGGTGACTAACAGCGTAAAGAGCCCAATGGAAACCTCAACTTAAAAATCAGCGTATCACGAGTTATTTGACTGTACTTACGACGGCACGGGGACCTATGTGCAATTCGAAAGTCACCTATCGTCCTTGTTCTCGAACGCAGAGAGACATGAAAAATCTAGCGTTATTCCTAGAAGCTAGTTGTGCACTCGTCTGAACGTTCAATTATATGAAGAACTGTATTGTTCTGGATATGGATTTAAACATAGCACCAGTAGCCAACACTAATGAAACAAAACTTTCGTGTTTGACCGAGAATCGAACATAGCACTGACGATTACTGCTGACTAAGCACGAAGAAACGTGTAAGATCTAATTTTTAGCTAATAGCAGTTAGCAAATCTGAAGCTGAAATTACTAGGTAGGTGCATAAGTTCGTAGCGTTTTTGTTTTGTATGTTGGTATTCCGGTTGGTATAGGTTCGTTTATCGATTGTAATTATTTATTTAAAGTTCATTGTTGCTATTTGAGCCATTTGCAGATCGTGAATGGAGCTGTGGATGCAAGAAAATGGAGTGCCAAGTGGAGAAATTGGAACATTTCCGACATATTCCTCTGAGTTCAATAGCGTGGCAACAGCAGCGGAGGCAGCGAGAGACATTTGCGCCATGTATGGGGATAATGCATTTGGATAGAGCGAAGAAAACGGTTTTTTCGCTTTAAGGAGGATCCTTTTGACATTAGTGACCCTCCACATTTAGGAAGACTTTCGGGCATAGACTAAGATCGTTTAAACGCGTTACTCCACAATGATCCACTTTAGTGCACTTGAGAACTGTCAGACATGATGATGGTTCAAATGGCTCTGAGCACTATGGGACTCAACTGCTGTGGTCATAAGTCCCCTAGAACTTTGAACTACTTAAACCTAACTAACCTAAGGACATCACACACATCCATGCCTGAGGCAGGATTCGAACCTGCGACCGTAGCGGTCGTGCGGTTCCAGACTGTAGCGCCTTTAACCGCTCGGCCACTCCGGCCGGCCAGACATGATGAACTGTGATCATTCCACCATCGTGCCACATCTGCATGCAATGGCGAAGGTTCAGAAATCTGATGTATGCTCTAAGCCAATATCACAAAAATAGTGGCCATATGTGAAATTCTGCTTGCTCGTCATCAACTGGCTTGTGAACAACACAGATCATCCCTACCCCATATCGTTGCTGGTGACGAGAAATATTTTTATGCTGACGTAAAGCAAAGCAAGGAGTCGTTGAGCCTAAGCAAAGCACCAACATCCTGTACAAAGACGTACACGCATCCACGAGACAATGTTATGCATGTGGTGGAACAGCGACGGCGTGGTGAACTACCGACTGCTTCCCCGAAGTGCAATCATCACGGCTGACATTTATTGTCGACAACTGAGTCGTCTTGTAGAATCAATCGAAGAACAATGACCAGGAAGTCTGAGTGAAGTGATGCTTGTCCACGGTAACGCCCGCCCGCATTCTGCTAGATTCCGCACCCACATTATTCAACTGACCTTGCGTCCTCAAGTTTTCATCTTTGCCGCTCTCTATCGATCAAGAAACGTATTTTCCGGATGAAAACGCGCTCCGAACATGGCCGGACGAGCTCGTCGCCTCAAAATCACGCGATTTCCACAGTCGCGGAATCGGAAGGTTATCGCAGCGTTGACACACTGTTGTAAGTAGTGAAGCGGAATATATTATTGACGACTGAAATCCCTCTACGAAGTCGTGCACCAACCCAATACACGACGAAAATTTTTGTACTGGACTGGGACTGCTGTCCAGCAACTATTGTCACTCTCACCTAACAGCAAAAGATGTTAAATTTGGTTTCATTTGCTCGTATAAGTAACAAAGTTAGAATAAGTGAAGTACGATGTTGAAACCCGCAATGACGAGACGAATGAATAATTTTTGCCTTTCCGAGCCATTCGAAATTGACCCCTGTCGTTGTTGTATAGCCTCGAATGGACATCGAATGTCAATTTCTTTCGACGATTGCGACATCTGTGCACGTCTGAATTACAATTAATGGAACTACGTGTTTTCTACTGATAGGGTGTCGAACACCGCACATATAGTCAGTGTTCACTACACACGAAGATACGTTAACTATCTAAATCATTTTCACTAGTAGCTAGGAGTGGTACGTTTGAGCCTGAAATGATGTGGGGGTCGAAACTCACCTGTCGTTACTGCTGACAATGCACGAAGAGTCGTACGAAATCAAAACAATTTTTCACCAGTATTGAAGTATGGCAGAGCTTGGAAAGATACGATGAAAATTTTTGCACCGGGCCAGAATATAAATCTATACAGGCGCACTCGTGTCGTTATGGTCATCGGGCGTAGTGCGCAGTGCGGGCGGGCACTCGCGCCGCCAGTTACACAGCGGCAGGCACGAGGTCATTACACCGCTGCCAGTAAGATGCAAGCATCCCCTCTCCGGAGGGTGTACTTAATGCACTGACCCCACTTTTTGTGTTTGCCAGTAGAATATCATTTACAGACTTTCATAGTATCCAGGGCTCGATATCTTCCGATTGACAGATTTATAAATATTTTGTATCTGTATATGTTTCAGCATTCAAAGTTACTGTTAGCAACTGACGTGGCAACGCAAGCAAAAAAGTTATGTACTGCTTTTACTGTTTGATATTACCCGTAGAATAAATTAATGTCTGAATTCTCTGTTAATGAACAACGTCTCTTCCTTGCTCTTGTATCCACTAAAGAACAACACAGCGTGCAAAGGAAGACATAAGATATTGACGATGAGGAAAAGGATGTGGAACAAGGAGCTTTGGACACCAGAGCAGAACAATTTTTTTCTTTCTGTTGAATTATGTTTTGGTGTGTGCGTATATTAAGCTGAAATACATAAGTTGTAATATTTAAGTTGACATATTTAATGAATCGTGGCAAACCAGGGAGATCAACATGTAAGTACTGAGCAGCGTCTAAGATATCTGGTTCAGTTTCAGAGTCAACAAATAGAACTGCTATCAGCACTTTCTTGCGTCGTACACGCACAAGCAGCTCATGCCAAAAGCTAAAGGAGGAATTCAGTTCCCGCCTCCGCCCTTCCGACAGTTCGATGAGACTAAGGAAATATGGAAAGAATACATAAACATTTAGACGGTTACCAAATCAGAGGCGAATCACGCCGTGCATTTTTCTTTTCATGTGTACGAGTATACATCTACTGCCTGACTCACCTCTCGAAATTTCCGAAAGCGTTCTAATGCGCAGGTAGAAACAGAAAACCTTTTTTCACAACACGTAGTGGACAACTGCTTTCAGAGAATACACCTCAAACTGTGGATTACATTGCAAACTTGTGAACTGTCAGTGCCTTTACGAATGGATGCCAGAGCTTCTGTCACGTCGCTTGAGCTAGAGACATATGAAAAAACTGGGAAACTACCTTTTCAAACATGAAGTCTGCATCTCACCGCCTATGACGGACACAGCATTTAAGTGCTTGGAACGTGTCGTTTATGTGCAAAATACTAAAACACCACTACGGAAGTCTGCAGTCCGCTCACGCACGAGCCTAAATATTTTCGGCACGGATGCGTCTGATTCATTGGGATTAGACATACACAACAATGTGTGACACAAAGGCTTCCCATGCCACAATTCGACGACTCTGTGACACGTATCAACATTTGTCCGACGGTATTCTGGAACATGCAGAAGATTTTCACGCTCACATCACGCTGAAATCTAATGCGCGACCCAAATTTTTCCGCATACACTGTGCCGAATGCATTACGCGACGACATGGCTACAGAAATTCACAGACTTATATCCGTTAGTGTCTTAAAACCAATTTCAGTAAGTCAGTGGGTATCACCCTTGTATTGTATGGAACTGGGGACCTAGAAACAACGGAAGGGCTTCGTCCCCGCCGTAGCCCGTAGAGGTGCACAACCCCACAACAGGCTGCAGCAGTCCATTCACCCCACCGCCGCCCCACACCGAACCCTTGGTTATTGTGCGGTACGGCCCCCAGTGGACTTGCCCCCGGGAACGTCTCACACCAGACGAATGTAACCCCAAATGTTTGCGTGGTACAGTAATTACGGTGTACAGTGTTTGTGCGGCAATCGCCGACATAGTGTAACTGAGGCGGAATAAGGGGAAGGGACCGGCACACCTTTCCGTCCGGAAAGCAGTACGTTAGACCGAACGGTTAACCGGGCTTGAGTATCACCCTTAGGCAAATGTGAAGATTCGCCTAGGAAGAGGCCAGTTCTTCTCAAAAACTGATCTTGCAGAAATCTATCTCCAATTACCACAGGACGAAGACACAAAGAAAATTTTTGTTGTGAATAATCATGTTGTGTTGGCAGAAGAGCCAACACCGTGTTACAACTGGAGGCCAAAATGCACGTGTTTTAGCTCACGCAGGCTGGCGTGAGTAGGGAAGAACTATACTGACGTGAGGTCTGGAACATGACAAGGAATGAGAGTTCAGAAAGCGGACATAATTAGTTTGATACTTAACTTCAATCCGTTAATGAGGGACGTTGCTCTTGACGGTACATAATTCACAATATCTGTTCAGAAGACATATAGTAACTGAATATGGCGCCTTGCTAGGTCGTAGCAATTGACGTAGCTGAAGGCTATGCTAAACTGTCATCTCTGCAAATGAGAGCGTATGTAGACCGTGAACCATCGCTATCAAAGTCGGCTGTACAACTGGGGCGAGTGTTGGGAGTCTCTCAAGACTAGACCTGCCGTGTGGCGGCGCTCGGTCTGCAATCACTGATGGTGGCGACACGCGGGTCCGACGTATACTAACGGACCGCGGCCGATTTAAAGACTACCACCTAGCAAGTGTGGTGTCAGCTTGTTTGAATATGTACGCCTGCCTTTCGGAAGTGCTTCCGCGCCTGAGTTGTTTCAAAAATTTCTGGAATTGGTAACGTCCAAGGTGCCTTCTTGTTTTAATTGTCTCGAAGACATAATCGTCTCTTGACAACCACCTGAACAATACCTTAAAATTTTGGACTCCCTTTTTCGAGCTTAAACTGAAGTGGGTGCCAAATGTAACTTGCAGAAATGTTCTATTTTCAACATAACGATTGAATACTGTGGACATGTCATGGACGACAATTGTGCTCGTCCTTCGACGAAACATTTGCAAGCACTTCATCAGTTGCCATCTCCTAAAAATTTACGTGAACTGTAAGCTGTTCTTGGAAAACTGACTTTTGAAATTCATTCCTTGCAAATGGCCGCGCATATGAACCGCCTCAGACGTAAAAATGTTCTCTTCCATTGGAAAAAGACAGTGACGAAGCTTTTCGAAGACTGAAAAGTACATTGCTTCGTCAACCTTGCCTCATGCACTGCGATCCACTGAAACCACTTGTGCTTGCAGTCGATGCCTCGTCACCATGGCATTGGGGCGGTTTTATCCCACAGAACGCCCCATCGCGTTTGCTTCCAAAACTTTGAACAGTGCTCAGATTAATTATAGTCAGCTGGAGAAGGAATCCCTGGCTGTAACATATGGTGTCACCAAATTTCATCATTATCAGTAAGGCAGAAAATTTTCCTGGTCACGGACCATACGCCCAGACCCAGATCTACGATATTTCCGAACCTGGGGCAAGAACTTAATAGTGGCGCGCCCTCCTCTCCCCTTCTTCCCTCGGGCGTCTGAGATAGGACGTCAAAATAAAAAAAAATATCGTTTTTTCAAAAATATTTTTATTTTGTCGCGCACATCTTTCTGAAAATTTTTATATATAAGATACAGTTTTCGAGAAAATGTAAGACATGTTATTTGGTCTCAAGTGTGCCAAAGTGCAGTGCCACTTCTCTTTACACAGTATTCTTCTATCGCACGTCACTGCATTTCGCTCTATGGAATTCGAACGTGTGTATTTTGTAATGGAAGCAATCAAATCTATACTCAGGACAGTGGAAATGAAAGTGTCCTGTGGTGCCTCTGCTGCTCCCAGTCGGCTGGATTGACATCCTACCCCCCTATAAAAAAACTCACAATTAATATTGGGTGGGATTATTTGTGACCGGGAGAATAAGAACTCTTCAGAATAGTTGCACTCTTTATTGCCTATTAGCTAATAACTTTCTCTTTTGTGTGACATAAAATTAAATATTGGAAACATAAAAGCGGTAAAGACAAGAAACAAGCAAGATTGTACACATTTCTTCAATCCTTGGGTCCAAACATTTTATCTCTCTAATCTTGATACTGGCCGCTATGGACGAGCGGTTCTAGGCGCTTCATTCCGGAATCGCGCTGCTGCTACGCTCGCAGGTTCGAATCCTGCCTCGGGCATGAATCTGTGTGATGTCCTTAGGTTAGTTAGGTTTAAGTAGTTCTAAGTTCTAGGGGACTGATGACCTCAGATGTTAAGTCCCATAGTGCTTAGAGCCATTTGAACCAGCTTTTCTAATCTTACTACAGCTTTACACGGCGTGCTTTCCTTTCTGCAAAAGAATCTATGGCTTCATCGAAGTTCGTCAAACGTTTTGCTACATGAAAAATCAAAATCTCGTTGTTTAATACTGAAAAAGCTGTTAATACAAATATTACCAAAGACAGGAGTGGTTTCTCGATTTGATTACGTCTATTTTGTCACTGTCTGCCAGATAACACATAATAGTACTTTCTAATATGGCAGTAATTATAACACACGTCAAATGTGCAAGACTGTTTTGGCCCAAATGGTAATATTTATCTATCTAATTTACCTAAATAACACGACAGAATATAATTCACGAAGTACCAATATCAGATGCCTATTAGACCTACTACAAGCGAAGAGTTTTATGTTAGGAAATACACTACTGGCCATTAAAATTGCTACTACACGAAGATGACGAGCTACAGACGCGAAATTTAACCGACAGGTAGAAGATGCTGTGATACGCAAATGATTAGCTTTTCAGAGCATTCACACAAGGTTGGCGCCGGTGACGACACCTACAACGTGCTGACATAAGGAAAGTTTCCAACCGATTTCTCATACACAAACAGCAGTTGACCGGCGTTGCCTGGTGAAACGTTGTGGTGATGCCTCGTGTAAGTAGGAGAAATGCGTACCATCACGTTTCCGACTTTGATAAAGGTCGGATTGTAGCGTATCGCGATTGCGGTTGATCGTATCGCGACATTGCTGCTCGCGTTGGTCGAGATCCAATGGCTGTCAGCAGAATATGGAATCGGTGGGTTCAAGAGGTTAATTCGGAAATTGCTACACGAAAAAGAAATGCAGATAATAATCGGGTATTCAATGGACAAATATATTATACTAGAACTGACATATTATTGCATTTTGACGCAATTTGGGTGCATTGATACTAAGAAATCAGTACCCAGAATAACCACATCTGGCCATAATAACGGCATTGATACGCCTGGTCACTGAGTCAAACAGAGGATGGCGCGTACAGGTACAGCTGCCCATGCAGCTTCAAAACGATACCACAGTTCATCAGGAGTAGTGACTGGCGTATTGTGACGAGCCAGTTGCTCAGCCACCATTGACCAGACGTTTTCAATTGGTGAGAGATCTGGGGAATGTGCTGGCCAGGGCAGCAGTCAAACATTTTGTGTATCCAGAAAGGCCCGTACAGGACCTGCAACATGCGGTCTTGCATTATCCTTCTGAAATGTAGGGTTTCGCAGGGATCGAATGAAGTGTAGAGCCACTGAAACGTAACGTCCACTGCTCAAAGTGCCGTCAATGCGAACAAGAGGTGATCGAGACGTGTAACCAATGGCACCCCATACCATCAAGCAGGGTGATACGCCAGTATGACGATGACGAATACTCGCTTTCAATGTGCCTTCACCGCGATGTCGACAGACACGGATACGACCATCATGATGCTGTAAACAGAACCTGAATTCACCTGAAAAAATGACATTTTGCCATTCGTGCACCCAGGTTCGTCGTTGAGTACACCATCGCAGGCGCTCCTGCCTGTGATGCAGCGTCAAGGGTAACCGCAGCCATGGTCTCCGAGCTGATAGTCCATGCTGCTGCAAACGTCGTCCCACTGTTCGTGTAGATGGTTGTTATCTTGCAAACGTCCCCATCTGCCGACTCAGGGATCGAGACGAGGCTGCATACACCGGCCGGCTGCTCTGGATGCTACGCGCTTTGTGAAACAAGGTTTTTTTCTTCAAGAATATGAATTTGGGGCCCCCCGAAATTGCCGTCCGGGGCAGATACCCCGGGTTGCGAGCCAACCTCCGCCTCTCCCCCCCCCCTGGCCACACCCTCCCGCTGGCCACCCTCCTCAGTCACCCTAGATCCGGGCTGCACTGTTTCATCCGTCGAAACACGTTCCCGACCGCAAGGCGCAGAAGCTTCAACGTTGGTCGCTATTATTGTCAAGTTACCCTTGCGAAATTCCGTATCTCCCGTGGGCGTAACACACACACACACACACACACACACACACACACACACACACACACACTCTAACGGTCCCATTCTTTTTTACCTGTCGGCACAGATGCAGCACTCGATGCATCGGAAGCTTCTTCTTTACATATTGATTCTGATTCGTAAGCACTGGATTCTTTTCCTACTGATTCACGGCGGCTCGCACAAGCTAAAGAGCATGACCAGTAAGAGCATGACTAGAAAGTTACATTCGTAGAGGTTGGCCACGCTCTCAGAAATGTATTCCCGATCTCTTAGTGAGAAGATACTTGGTGCACGGCAACAGTTAACCTCTTCTGAGTGAGCCGCGCGGGGTTAGTCTTTGGCGCTGCAGTCAAGGACTGTGCGGCTGGTGGCCGCGGAGGTTCGAGTCCTCCCTTGGGCATGGGTGTGTGTGTTTGTCCTTAGGATAATTTAGGTTCAGTAGTGTGTAAGCTTAGGGACTGATGACCTTAGCAGTTAAGTCCCATTAGATTTCACACACATTTGAACATTTTTTTCTTCTGAGTGATATGATACTGCTTCACACGCCCAACGAACAGCTAAGAGTGTTAATCCGCGTATCGTTGCAACAGCAGGTGTTAAGTCTTCTACGAAGTGGTCATTAAGGAACAGTTAGCAGTAAGCAGCTGGCGCGCCAACATTGTACGTGGCTTAGTTTACATTAGCAGATAGAACGCGTCACGGCAAAATGTTGAGCTTCTGCAGACAATGAGGTCGCTCTGTGCAAGGAATTTTTCTCCATGCCACATACTGATGCTCAATGGCAACGCAACCATATAGACTTTGGTAGCCCATTTTGGCAAGCGCGTCGGTTGATTATCGTCGATGCTCACAGCAAATACCTTTTGTTCCAATGCATTCGACGAATGCCGCCAGCACTATCGAGGCGTTCGCTTCTTTAGTTTCTTTCGAAGAACAATTGTTTTTGACAATGGATCTCCTTTTTCTATCAACGAATTTGCATAATTTTGCATACACAATGGAACACAGCACGTCAGGACAGCACCATTCTCACCAGTCTTACGGCGAGGCCGAACGTTTCGTTCTAACGTTCGAGACGCAAATGTCAGAACGTAGAGCTTTACGTTCACGAAGAAGCCTTACTGATGTTTCTGAGTTTATATCGTACTTTGCCTGCTCCTCACATTTCGCCGGCAGAACGTTTGCTCGGAAGACTCTTGTGGATCTTGCTTCATTCGCTTCGTCCTTAGCGCACTTCTCCAGTTTCAGACTTCACCACGTGAATTTAGTGATGCTGCTGTAGATCAGACTGTTTCAGATTTCTTCATTGCACGACGGCCGGCTGCCGTCTCACTGATGCCGCAGAAGCCGCAGGTCGCCTCTCTCGTAGACATCGACGCCGTCACCGTCGGGTAGTCGCCGGCGCTCTGTGCAACACCCTCCGAGCTCCTACCTGTTCTACGGGGTTTGCGCAGAAAGTAATGCACCGATTTTTTTTCTTTAACAATTCTTTATTCAACATAATGAGAATTATACACACGAAAGAGTAGTGTTTTATCTACACACCCTGTTTTTCCACGTAATCTCCATCCCGCTCTACGGCTTTCCTCCAGCGCGAAACGTGTGTGTGTGTGTGCCCTGTCGGTACCAACCCTTGTCCTTGTGGTGGAGCCAGCGCTTCACTGTGTCAACCACCTCCTCACAGTCCTCAAAATGTCTTCCACGAATGGCATCCATTAATGGCCCAAACAAGTAGAAGTCCGAGGGGGCTAGGTCAGGGTTGTAGGATGGATGGGGTAGCACTGTCCAGCCCTGTTTTCCGATGCGTTCAGCAGTTCTCAGACTTGTGTGGGACCAGCGTTATCGTGTTGCAGCTGGGTTGCTGTGGCGCTGAAATCGCCGGAAGCGCGTCTTGAGTTTTGTTAATTTTTTGACATTTGCTTCTCAGTTAATGGTACCGGCTCTAGGCATCACATAAATGAGAATCGCATCTTCAAAGTCCCAGAACACGGTGATCATGACCTTACCGGTGGAAGCAGTTGCTTTTAATTTTTACCTCTGTGAGGAGTGGGAATGGCGCCATTCTATAGACTGTCGTTTTGTTTCGGGCTCACAATTGTGAACCCAGGGTACATCACCTGTCACAATTTGGGACAAGAAGGCTTCCCTCTTAGCTTCAGAACGTTGCAACAAATCAAGACAAACGTTTTTTCAGGATGTCCAATTACACACCTTTCAGCCACCTACTTTCTAACCTTATCTTTCTGGCAACCAGTTTCAGAATTTTACTACGCCATCTTCAGGCCCCCGGCCGACGTGTAGGAAGGTTCTACCTCGGTTGTGATCAAACCAGGGGCCAGCAATACTGGTAGTAGTAGATGTATACTTGTAATAGCGATCACCTCAAGCGTCATCTGCCGACTCAGACTAAATGTTTTTTCTGTGCGATTTGTGACCCACTGTTAAACACTGCAGGATCCATCTTGCACACACTTTTGATTATCCAAGAATGCAGGTAATTGCAACCACACTTCCTTTGCTGATTAACAGGTGGAGCGGCAACTGCAGAGTCGTAATGCGTCTGTTATCGCGAATGACAACATCAGTTCGCTGCAACATGGCAGGTATGATAGCTGCGAATGGTCTCTCCGACCGCTGCAAATCGTGGAGCGCCGCAAAACCGCCTTCTGATGACCTCACCATCCGTGCCCAGGGACTAACTGTACTTCATATGTTAAAAAATGACGAAATTCCTCCAGCTGTATTAAGGTGTTGGTTTTATTGGCAACTAGTTTCGATGTTGTTAGAACATTATCTTCAGGCCCTAAATACAACATACCATATATAAACAACCAATCCAATAACATTAATTTATGAGTTATTACGCAAAACTGTTCTGTTATAACCATATTACTTAATGAATAATTTTAATGAAACTAATTATATTTTTGGTAATTTCCGTTAAAATGCCATCACTCTGGACATTAGACATTTACGTGGTATGACTAAATACAAATGAAGCTGTATGTGCACGATTTTTTTTATTATAAGTTAATATAAGGTATGAAAAAAATGGGAGTATATGAAAGCTTAAGCGACAAGCTGTTATTCTAATGGATAATAATATTGGCGTGGAACATTGTAGCCGCGCGGGATTAGCCGAGCGTATGCCGGCCGCGGTGGTCTAGCGGTTCTAGGCGCTCAGTCCGAAACCGCGCGACTGCTACGGTCGCAGGTTCGAATCCTGCCTCGGGCATGGATGTGTATGATGTCCTTAGGTTAGTTAGGTTTAAGTAGTTCTAAGTTCTAGGGGACTGATGACCACAGATGTTAAGTCCCATAGTGCTCAGAGCCATTTGAACCATTTTTTTGATTAGCCGAGCGGTCTCAGGCGCTGCAGTCATGGACTGTGAGGCTGGTCCCGGTGGAGGTTCGAGTCCTCCATCGGGCACGGCTGTGTGTGTTTGTCCTTAGGATAATTTAGGTTAAGTAGTGTGTAAGCTTAGGGACTGATGACCTTAGAAGTTAAGTCCCATAAGATTTCACACACATTTGAACATTTTTTGAACATTGTAAATTTTTTATTTTATTTTTTATTAAGTAATGAACTATAATAAGGAGAACATACGCATTGCAAATCAGACATATGTTAGCTAAACTTCATTGTTTACTAGTAGTGAACGGTGGGTAAGGTAGACTAGAGTTACGTTTGCATAATTCTGTACTGTCGTCATACTAAAGTAACAGTGGCGTAATTTACTTAGACAACTTCGTTCCGAACACCACGTAAGAAATGGTAAGAGACCGAAAAAATTGTGTGAAACCCAGTTCACACAAGGTAGTCAATAGTGTAAAACACATACTAATCAATTTAAAAAACTATTCATTCCAATAAAATTATGAGTTAACACGCTGTTAAAATAATTTCTACGTCGGTGTCTCATCGAAGGCTATGACCAGGGTCTAAAATAATCAATTCCAGTTAGTTTACATGGTCAAAAGCACGATCAGGTACATGGCAATGCTCTAAATGGAAGCAATGTAGGTAATGTCAATCGAAATGAACGGTCATATATGTAACGTAGTTGTTGTTCCTCTAATAAATACACACAAACATAGCCACACAGTAAAATACAAGATGTGTAACTCTTGTATTAAGTATATGATCTCGTCGAGTGTCAATTTGAGTTAATTACGATCAATCATACACTTAATCTCTATTTACTATGGGCAAATAGTCTACCAGACCAATCCCTACTACAGCGTGGGGACTCATTCATTTTACTTATCTTTATAATTCAGTTGTTGTATAGAATTGACAGTTAAACCATCTTGGCTATCCACTGATTTACAAGAAACGAGTACGAAAGTTGGAAGCACAATTATTTTGACTATAAGACCAATTTACTGATTAAGATAAACTGACTCTAATGACGGAAGTTGATAATGTACCAAGTATAAAATCTCTCTAAGGAGGGCAAGTTACTCATCGAAGTGACAAAATATTGAAGTCTATAGTAGGTATAAGCGGATATAAACGCGTGAACTACTATCTTATAATCAGTATTAAACAGAAAAATCTCTACATGGGGGGGGGGGGGGGGGGGGGGGACGGACAGTTCAAGTATCGTCAAGCAAGTTGACATTAAATCTACAATTAAGCTAAGTCATTCTAAAAGTGATGTAACTGTAACACGCGGTAAACGGACGGAGAAACGGTCGTGCTTCGTTATTATGCCGTGTAGGACGTATAAGTAGACAACATTTTACAAGTAACTCACCATACTTGTGGACAGAGATCATAAGTGGCTAGCACTAGTAGTCGGCGGTGAGATGGGCGTGTTCCATGCGGAAGGCATGTAGTGACTAGCATGAAATTAAAACTAGTGGTTGACAGATCGTAACCTAGATAGTTAGTTAGTTAGTTACGTGTTCCATTGATCAATAGCACGGAAAAACCTGTCAAATGCGCAAGAAATGCGCACAGGAAACAAGTTTTTCCTTTTTTTTTTTTGTTTACACTATAGTGTTATACCTAAATTTTTCTATTATCTATCCCATTCCCTTAAATGGCACGAAACTCATATATTATATCTCCAGATTTATTTACTCATATTCAAGAATTCGTCTGTGGTATAGAAGGAGTTGTCAAGGAGGTATGATTTCAATTTGTTTTTGAAACTATTATTGCTGTCTGTCAGACATTTTATTTCATCTGGTAATTTACCAAAAAGTTTTATAGCAGCATATTTTACCCCTTTCTGTGCCAAAGATACGTTAAGTAAAGGATAGGGTAGTTCTTTCTTTTTTCTGGTATTGTAATCATGAATGTCGCTGTTGATTTTATACTGGTCCATGTTGTTGAGAAAAATTTTTATTATTGAGTAAATGTACTGTGAAGCAGTTGTAAGATTTCCTAACCTTTTAAACAGATGCCTACAAGATGTGCGACCATGAACCCCACACATTATTCTAACTACTTAATTTGAGCAGTGAATACCTTTTGCCTAAGTGTTGAGTTGCCCCACAATATTATTCCGTATGACATCAGAGAGTAGAAGTATGCAAAGTATGTTAGCTTACTAATTTCTACATCCTCAAAATTGGCAATATTCTGATTGCAAAAGTTGCTGAACCTAGTTGCTTTAGGAGATCCAAAATATGAATTTTCCAATTATGATTCTCATCTATGTGTACACCCAAAAACTTAGTATGCTCTACCCTGGCTACTATCTTCTTTTGATGTTTTATGTTTATTGAAGGAATTATACTTTTTGCAGCAGAAAATTGTATGTACTGTGTTTTTTCAAAGTTCAGAGCAAGCCCATTCGCCGAAAACCATTTAATAACTTTTACAAAGACCTTATTTGTATCATTTTCTATCGGACTTTCTTTTACTGGATTAGTAATTATGCTTGTATCATCAGCAAACAGTGTTAGTTCAGCATCTTGTTTCACATAAGAAGGGAGGTCATTCACATATATCAAGAACAGGAGGGGACCCATGATCGAACCTTGTGGAACACCTAATGTAATTTCACCCCAGTTAGATGAAGTGGCAAATTCCTTTGAATCATTTGAGGCATATAAAGAGACTTTTTTCTTCCTGTTCTGTAGATATGACTTAAACCACTTATATGCTATTCCGTTTATACCATAGAATTGTAATTTCTCTAACAGAATATCATGGTTCACACGATCAAATGCTATAGATAAGTCACAGAATATTCCTACTGGTGACATTTTACTATTTAAAGACTCTACTATGTGGACAGTGAAATTGTATATTGCTGTCTCAGTGGAACAGCATTTCTGAAATCCTAATAGTGATTTACTAAGTATACCATTAGTGCTGCGATGGCAACCACTCTTGAATACACCACTTTCTCATAGATTTTTGAAAATGCTCTAAGCAAGGATACTGGTCGGTAATTATTGACATCCGTGGTTTCCCCCATTTTGTAGAGAGGCCTGAGAATGGCATATTTTAACCTGTCTGGAAAAAATACCCTGAGTCAATGATGCATTACATATGTGACTCAAAACGTCAGCTGTAATTGCTCCACATTGTTTTAATAACTTGTTAGAGATGTCATCTACCCCAAAAGAACCTTTATTTTTCAAAGATTTAATAATTTTTCTTATTTCACAAGAGGTTGTTAGATGAAACTTAATCTGACTAAAATTTTTCAAAACTGACTCTTCCATGTACTGCCTGGCTTTTTCTTTTGAACTATTCTCACCAATTTTTTCTCCTATACCTAAGAAGTGATTGTTAAATACATTGGCTACCTGTGTACTGTCGGTTAAGATGGTCTCATTCTCTTTAACATTATTACTACCTACCCCAGTGGTTACTTTTCCTGTCTCCCTTTTAACAACATTCCACACTGATTTGATTTTATTGCTGGAGTTGTTAATTTCTTCTCTGACATACATAATTCTTGATTTCCTTACAACTTTTCTCAGTATGTTACAATTATTTTTATAGTGTAAAACTACTTTTGAATCTTTTCTAGTTCTTGCTGTCTCATACAGTTTTCTTTCTGAAGACACTTTAATACCTGTAGTAATCCAAGGTTTCTTTGAAAAGTTTGTGGTGTTACATGTAGTAATTTTCTTTGGGAAACAATGTTCAGAAATGGATATAAATTTATCAAGAAATATGCTGCATTTATCATTAGCATTTGACTCATTTCATACATCTTCCCAGTTCACATTTCCTAAACTTTCTCTGAAGTGATCTATAGATACCGGTTTGAGCACCCTCACACTTTTACTTAATGATTTCTGAAGTGTACACCCTGTTAGGTTTTGTAAGTTAATCAGTTGTACATTATGGTCAGATAATCCATTTACCATAGGTAAAGCATGTGTTTGTTCTACATCCTCTTGCTGTACAAATACATTATATAATAGAGTACTACTGTCCTGCACCAACAATACACAATCGTGGAAGTGTTCCACTTACAGTAACGAGAAACAGACTCTTCGACGCACACATACACTCATCAAAGTGACAACATATTAAATTTTATAGGAAGAATAAGCAGCTATAAACACGTGAACTACCATCTTATAATCAGTATTAAACAGAACAATCTCTGCATGGGGGGAAACAGTTCAAGCATCGTCAAGCAAGTTGACATTAAATCTACAAGGAAGCTAAGTCATTCTAAAAGTGATGTAACAGTAACACGCGGTAAGCGGACCAAGAAACGGTCGTGCTTCGTTGTTTTTACGTGTAGGACGTCTAAGGAGACAACGGAGAAACGGTTGTGCTTTGTTATTACGACGTGTAGGGCGTCTAAGTAGATAACACTTTACTAGTAAATCACCATACTTGTTGGCAGTAACCGTTTGTGTCTAACACTACTAGTCAATAGTGAGAGAGGCGTGTTCCATGCGGAAGTCAGGCAGTAACTGATATGAAGTTAAAACTAGTGGTTCAGAGATCGTAACTAAGATAACTTCAGCACCAAAGATACGATATCGTGGAAGTACTCCACTTATCGAGAATCCGAATATTCGATGCAACCATACGAAATTCTTTCAGGTACGACGCAAACCAATCCGAATCAACTTGTAATATTTATCGTACATATATTCTGAACGTAATCTTATCATTGGCTGACAAACGTAGGGAAACCTTTCATACGCATGAATATGCAGTAAAAAGGACATATATTACATATCGAAAGTGATGAAGGACGGGATGGAAGAGATTTTTTTTTATCTACTTATTAAAATGTTGTCATATAAAATACTTCGTCATATGTCTGATTGCAAAGCGCATAGGTTGTGTACCGAAGTAGTCATAAATCTACATACAAGAAATATAATGGCCTTACATGTTTATATTTGAAAAATGTACCAATAGTTCACAACTTTCTTTTCCCATGTATACAGACAAGTAGCTCTACATGTAACAAAATTACAACAATAGGTGGAAGACTTCCTCGTTGAAAGATGTAAAATAATAAGTCATAAAAGTAACATAAACCTAAAATGTGGGTTATGTTGGTTCTTAGTTACATAAGAGATTCCGAAAATTATCGAAAAATGCCTTATTCTTCGATTCAACCTGATCATTTAGAAGGGTCAGTGGTTCTTTCTGTGACGCAATATAATTTTCAAGCTCTTTCAACAGGTCCATAGTCCCTCCTTTGTCTACAAAATGCAGTATTTTAAAATTCTTGTCAATACTTGTGACATGGTGGTTTTCGGTTAGTAGATGTTGTTTAAATGTTGAATGTTTTATAGTGTGCAATGCTGCGTGTTCGCGGTACCTTTCTTTAAAACTTCTGCCTGTCTGGCCTATATATATACACTCCTGGAAATTGAAATAAGAACACCGTGAATTCATTGTCCCAGGAAGGGGAAACTTTATTGACACATTCCTGGGGTCAGATACATCACACGATCACACTGACAGAACCACAGGCACATAGACACAGGCAACAGAGCATGCACAATGTCGGCACTAGTACAGTGTATATCCACCTTTCGCAGCAATGCAGGCTGCTATTCTCCCATGGAGACGATCGTAGAGATGCTGGATGTAGTCCTGTGGAACGGCTTGCCATGCCATTTCCACCTGGCGCCTCAGTTGGACCAGCGTTCGTGCTGGACGTGCAGACCGCGTGAGACGACGCTTCATCCAGTCCCAAACATGCTCAATGGGGGAC
This sequence comes from Schistocerca americana, assembly GCF_021461395.2. Taxonomy (NCBI): domain Eukaryota; kingdom Metazoa; phylum Arthropoda; class Insecta; order Orthoptera; family Acrididae; genus Schistocerca; species Schistocerca americana. Next base: position 90,852,429 of record NC_060130.1, read on the forward strand.
AGATCCGGAGATCTTGCTGGCCAGGGTAGTTGACTTACACCTTCTAGAGCACGTTGGGTGGCACGGGATACATGCGGACGTGCATTGTCCTGTTGGAACAGCAAGTTCCCTTGCCGGTCTAGGAATGGTAGAACGATGGGTTCGATGACGGTTTGGATGTACCGTGCACTATTCAGTGTCCCCTCGACGATCACCAGTGGTGTACGGCCAGTGTAGGAGATCGCTCCCCACACCATGATGCCGGGTGTTGGCCCTGTGTGCCTCGGTCGTATGCAGTCCTGATTGTGGCGCTCACCTGCACGGCGCCAAACACGCATACGACCATCATTGGCACCAAGGCAGAAGCGACTCTCATCGCTGAAGACGACACGCCTCCATTCGTCCCTCCATTCACGCCTGTCGCGACACCACTGGAGGCGGGCTGCACGATGTTGTGGCGTGAGCGGAAGACGGCCTAACGGTGTGCGGGACCGTAGCCCAGCTTCGTGGAGACGGTTTCGAATGGTCCTCGCCGATACCCCAGGAGCGACAGTGTCCCTAATTTGCTGGGAAGTGGCGGTGCGGTCCCCTACGGCACTGCGTAGGATCCTACGGTCTTGGCGTGCATCCGTGCGTCGCTGCGGTCTGGTCCCAGGTCGACGGGCACGTGCACCTTCCGCCGACCACTGGCGACAACATCGATGTACCGTGGAGACCTCACGCCCCACGTGTTGAGCAATTCGGCGGTACGTCCACCCGGCCTCCTGCATGCCCACTATACGCCCTCGCTCAAAGTCCGTCAACTGCACATACGGTTCACGTCCACGCTGTCGCGGCATGCTACCAGTGTTAAAGACTGCGATGGAGCTCCGTACGCCACGGCAAACTGGCTGACACTGACGGCGGCGGTGCACAAATGCTGCGCAGCTAGCGCCATTCGACGGCCAACACCGCGGTTCCTGGTGTGTCCGCTGTGCCGTGCGTGTGATCATTGCTTGTACAGCCCTCTCGTAGTGTCCGGAGCAAGTATGGTGGGTCTGACACACCGGTGTCAATGTGTTCTTTTTTCCATTTCCAGGAGTGTATATGCATTCACAATCGTCACAGGTAATCTTATAGATCCCTGATTTTTGGAGCGGTTCGGGTTGTTCAACCGAATGTGTAAGTAATCTAGAAAATCTGTCCTGTTTCTAAAACTTATTTGAATGCCGATTTTCTTAAAGGATCGTCAGTTTCAATTATGGATATACGAAGATTAAATATGCCTTAGCAGGCGATGGGACTAACCCGCAAGTTCTCAGCCAATAAGATCAAGCTGATGAAGCTAACAGACGCCATCGCATACAACAAACGATGCACGGCGGAAGGCGTGACTCCAAGCTATGCGGAAGTGAAGATAAGTACACGTAGTGCAATAGGACAAAATGTGAAAATAAACAGTGAAAAACTATGGATGAGATTAGAACTCAGAAATTTATACCATAAATACCACCTGATTTCGTAACAAGTATACATTGATTACTTGAAATTAAGTACGGTTTTGAGTATTGAGCAATTCGATAGGCCTATGATATGTATCAATGAGACGGTTAATAATACTAAGATTACTATTGAAAATAACCATAAAAAGAAGCTTTATGTGTTAAAACGTAAGAAGGGTGAACTGCAGAAACCAGAATATATACATAGTGGACATATTTTTTATGACAGAGTAGTTGATGACAGTGATATTATTTTTAGTAATGAAGAACTACGTCTATTACAGAATTGCAGTACATATGCTATCGATAAGAAAACACACTCAAAAGATTTCAAAACCCTTGTAGTTGAAGTTAAGAGAACTCTTAACTTTGCTAAGATTAATAAAGCACAACAGAACCTTTTAACGAGTAAAATAGCTGAATCCATTAGGAAACAGTTCTCCAATAGTAGAAAAATGAATAAACATAAGACCAATGCAGATAACAAACTAATCTGTAACATTATTCGTAAATTAAAAGAACATGAGGCCGTAGTTGTTAAAGCGGATAAGGGAAATTCTTTAGTACTATTAAAAATAAGTGAATATGTCAATAAAGTTAATCATGACCCCACTAAATGGTTTACGGAATAGATTAAGGAAACATTGAAGACAACTTCACTTTTATTTGGCGAAAAAACTAGTAGGTCGTTAGAAGTAATGAACCCACACGCCCCATGTTTACGAGCACAACCTAAGATACATAAATTAAATATGCCCATAAGACCTATTGTTAACTATGTAGATAGCCCAGCATATAAACTTAGCAGCAAACTAAATAATATTTTAACCAAAAACTATATCTTTGAACAACAATTTTCGGCAAAGAATAGGTATGACCTAGCAGAGAATGTTAAACAGATCCGAATACCTGAAGGTTACAAATGGGTGTCACTAGATGTTGTTAATTTATATACTGATGTCCCTGTAAAAGATGTACTTTTACTTATCAGGAGAAATTTTATGAAACGTAAATGTATGTCGATAACAGAAATTGATGAGGTCCTGAGATTAATAGAAATAGTGCTGTCTTACAATTACTTCTCTTTCAATGGAGAAATATTCAAACAGTTAGATGGGTTATCCATGGGATGCTGCTTATCAGGAACAGTGGCAAACTCTTTCATTAATTTTCTCGAAACTGAGTAATTCACGAAGCAACAAGATACAATGCAGACGATACTATACTATTATCGCTATGTCGATGATACTCTATTATTAAGTAGAGATGGGGGTAACAATCTAGACAGGATTATTGAAACGTTCAATGGATTACACCACAACATACAGTTCACACATGAAAAAGAACAGAACAGAAGAATTAACTATCTTGGTATTATATTAATTAACGACGAAGGAAACCACAAGTTTGCAATTTACAAGAAACCGACTACCACAGATGCACTCGTACCACACAGTTTTGCACACCATGGCAAATATAAGATGTCCTTCTTCTACAGTGCGATTAGCAGACTAGTAAAAATTCCCTTACGGCTGGAAGAGACTGAACATGAAAAACACATTCTTAAAGACATTGCTTATAATAATGGTTTCAGACACGAAATAGCTGACAGTATTTATTCCAAGATTATAAATAAAAATTCTGATCACTTGAAAGAAATAACCCTCGAACGTAACAGAAAGAAAAAGGTACTATACACCAGTATGAACTTCATTGGCCCAATTTCTCATAACATTGCACGATCCTTTAACAAAATCGGCATTCAAATAAGTTTTAGAAACAGACACAGATTATCTAGATTACTTACACATTCGGTTGAACAACCGGAACCGCTCCAAAAATCAGGGATCTATAAGATTACCTGTGACGATTGTGAATGCATATATAGGGTGTTACAAAAAGGTAGAGCCAAACTTTCAGGAAACATTCCTCACACACGAGGAAAGAAAATATGTTACGGGACATGTGTCCGGAAACGCTTACTTTCCATGTTAGAACCCATTTTATTACTTCTGTTCAAATGACATTAATCATGGAATGAAAACACACAGCAATAGAACGTACCAGCGTGACTTCAAACACTTTGTTACAGGAAATGTTCAAAATGTCCTCCGTTAACGAGGATACATGCATACACCCTCCGTCGCATGGAATCCCTGATGCGCTGATGCAGCCCTGGAGAATGGCGTATTGTATCACAGCCGTCCACAATACGAGCACGAAGAGTCTCTACATTTGGTACCGGGGTTGCGTAGACAAGAGCTTTCATATGCCCTCATAAATTAAAGTCAAGAGGGGTGAGCTCAGGAGAGCGTGGAGGCCATGGAATTGGTCCACCTCTACCAATCCATCGGTCACCGAATCTGTTGTTGAGAAGCGTACGAACACTTCGACTGAAATGTGCAGGAGATCCATCGCGCATGAACCACGTGTTGTGTCGTACTTGTAAAGGCACATGTTCTAGCAGCACAGGTAGAGTATCCCGTATGAAATCATGATACCGTGCTCCATTGAGCGTAGGTGGACGAAACTAAAATGAGCTCTAACATGGAAATTAAGCGTTTCCGGACACATGTCCACATAACATCTTTTCTTTATTTGTGTGTGAGGAATGTTTCCTGAAAGTTTGGCCGTACCTTTTTGTAACACCCCGTATATATAGTCCAGACAGGAAGAAGTTTTAAAGAAAGGTACCGCGAACACACAGCATTGCACACTATAAAACATTCAACATTTAAACAACATCTACTAACGAAAACCACCACGTCACAAGTATTGACAAGTATTTTAAAATACTGCATTTTGTAGACAAAGGAGGGACTATGGACCTGTTGGAAGACCTTGAAATTTATATTGCGTCACAGAAAGAACCACTGACCCTTCTAAATGATCAGGTTGAGTCGAAGAATAAGGCATTTTTCGATAATTTTCGGAATCTCTTATGCAACTAAGAACCAACATAACCCACATTTTAGGTTTATGTTACTTTTATGACTTATTATTTTACATCTTTCAACGAGGAAGTCTTCCACCTATTGTTGTAATTTTGTTACATGTAGAGTTACTTGTCTGTATATATGGGAAAAGAAAGTTGTGAACTATTGGTACATTTTTCAAATATAAACATGTAAGGCCATTATATTTCTTGTATGTAGATTTATGACTACTTCGATACACAACCTATGCGCTTTGCAATCAGACATATGACGAAGTATTTTATATGACAACATTTTAATAAGTAGATAAAAAAAATCTCTTCCATTCTGTCCTTCATCACTTTCGATATGTAATATATGTCCTTTTTACTGCATATTCATGCGTATGAAAGGTTTCCCTACGTTTGTCAGCCAATGATAAGATTACGTTCAGAATATATGTACGATAAATATTACAAGTTGATTCGGATTGGTTTACGTCATACCTGAAAGAATTTCGTATGTGTGCATGATTCTCGATAAGTGGAGTACTTCCACGATATCGTATCTCTGGTGCTGAAGTTACTGCCTGACTTCCGCATGGAACACGCCTCTCTCACTATTGACTAGTAGTGTTAGACACAAACGGTTACTGCCAACAAGTATGGTGATTTACTTGTAAAATGTTATCTACTTAGACGCCCTACACGTCGTAATAACGAAGCACAACCGTTTCTCCGTTGTCTCCTTAGACGTCCTACACGTAATAACAACGAAGCACGACCGTTTCTTGGTCCGCTTACCGCGTGTTACTGTTACATCACTTTTAGAATGACTTAGCCCATGTAGAGATTGTTCTGTTTAATACTGATTATAAGATAGTAGTTCACGCGTTTATATCCGCTTATACCTACTATAGACTTCAATATTTTGTCACTTCGATGAGTAACTTGCCCTCCTTAGAGAGATTTTATACTTGGTACATTATCAACTTCCGTCATTAGAGTCAGTTTATCTTAATCAGTAAATTGGTCTTATAGTCAAAATAATTGTGCTTCCAACTTTCGTACTCGTTTCTTGTAAATCAGTGGATAGCCGAGATGCTTTAACTGTCAATTCTATACAACAACTGAATTATAAAGATAAGTAAAATGAACGAGTCCCCACGCTGTTGTAGTGATTGGTCTGGTAGACTATTGGCCCATAGTAAATAGAGATTAAGTGTATCATTGATCGTAATTAACTCGAATTGACGCTCGACGAGATCATATACGTTGTACAAGAGTTACACATCGTGTATTTTACTGTGTGGCTATGTTTGTGTGTATTTATTAGAAGAACAACAAATACGTTACATATATGACCGTTCATTTCGATTGACATTACCTACATTGCTTCCATTTAGAGCATTGCCATGTACCTGATCGTGCTTTTGACCATGTAAACTAACTGGAATTGATTATTTTAGACCCTGGTCATAGCCTTCGATGAGACACCGACATAGCAATTATTTCAACAACGTGTTAACTGATAATTTTATTGGAATGAACAGTTTTTTAAATTGATTGGTATGTGTTTTACACTATTGACTACCTTGTGTGAACTGGGTTTCACACAATTTTTTCGGTCTCTTACCATTTCTTTCGTGGTGTTCGGAACGAAGTTGTCTAAGTAAATTACGCCACTGCTACTTTAGTATGACGACAGTACAGAATTATGCAAACGTAACTCTAGTCTACCTTACCCACCGTTCACTACTAGTAAACAATGAAGTTTAGCTAACACTCGTATGTCTGATTTGCAATGCGTATGTTCTCCTTTTTATAGTTCATTACTTAATAAAAAATAAAATAAAATATAAAAAATTTACAATGTTCCACGTCTATTTTATTCTCCATTAGAATAATGGCTGGTCGCTTAATCTTTTATATAATCGCATTTTTTATACCTGATATTAACTTATAATAAAACGATCGTGCATATGCAGGTCCATTTGTATTTAGTTATAGCACGTAAATGGCTAATGTCCAGAGTGATGGCATTTTAACGAAAATGACCAAAAATATAATTAGTTTCATTAAAATTATCCATTATGTTGGGGTTGGGTTGCTTGGGGAAGGAGACCAGACACCGAGGTCATCGGTCTCATCGGATTAGTGAAGGATGGGGAAGGAAGTCGATCGTGCCCTTTCAGAGGAACCATCCCGGCATTTGCCTGGAGCTACTTAGGGAAATCACGCAAAAGCTAAATCAGGAAGGCCGGACGCTGGTTGAACCATCGTCCTCGCGAGTGCGAGTCCAGTGTCTAACCACTGTGCCACCTCGCTCGGTTTATCCATTATGGAATACGGTTATAATAGAATAGTTTTGCATAATAACTCATAAATTACTGTTATTGAATTGGTTGTTGATGTATGATATGTTGTATTTAGGGCCTGAAGATAATGTTGTAACATCATCGAAACTAGTTGCCAATAAAACCAACTCGTTAATACAGCTGGAGGAATTTTGTCGTTTTTTTATATTATACTAGCTGACGTCCCAAATTGTCCGTTTCAAGTATGGATATACGAAGATTAACTGTACTTCTGTCGACAGCAGATGTTCCATAAATTTTTCACAAGCGTTTGTGATGATTCCCCACAGTTTCTTTCTCCCCAGTGAGAAATTCAATGTCAGCACGTTGCATGTCACGTACATAACACGTACAGAACTCATTTTGAAAGTGTCCTGCAGCTACGCTATCTGTTGGAAGTGACGGAAACTTGGCGCGCTCACTCCGGAGACTTCAGATAATACACTCCTGGAAATGGAAAAAAGAACACATTGACACCGGTGTGTCAGACCCACCATACTTGCTCCGGACACTGCGAGAGGGCTGTACAAGCAATGATCACACGCACGGCACAGCGGACACACCAGGAACCGCGGTGTTGGCCGTCGAATGGCGCTAGCTGCGCAGCATTTGTGCACCGCCGCCGTCAGTGTCAGCCAGTTTGCCGTGGCATACGGAGCTCCATCGCAGTCTTTAACACTGGTAGCATGCCGCAACAGTGTGGACGTGAACCGTATGTGCAGTTGACGGACTTTGAGCGAGGGCGTATAGTGGGCATGCGGGAGGCCGGGTGGACGTACCGCCGAATTGCTCAACACGTGGGGCGTGAGGTCTCCACAGTACATCAATGTTGTCGCCAGTGGTCGGCGGAAGGTGCACGTGCCCGTCGACCTGGGACCGGGCCGCAGCGACGCACGGATGCACGCCAAGACCGTAGGATCCTACGCAGGGCCGTAGGGGACCGCACCGCCACTTCCCAGCAAATTAGGGACACTGTTGCTCCTGGGGTATCGGCGAGGACCATTCGCAACCGTCTCCATGAAGCTGGGCTACGGTCCCGCACACCGTTAGGCCGTCTTCCGCTCACGCCCCAACATCGTGCAGCCCGCCTCCAGTGGTGTCGCGACAGGCGTGAATGGAGGGACGAATGGAGACGTGTCGTCTTCAGCGATGAGAGTCGCTTCTGCCTTGGTGCCAATGATGGTCGTATGCGTGTTTGGCGCCGTGCAGGTGAGCGCCACAATCAGGACTGCATACGACCGAGGCACACAGGGCCAACACCCGGCATCATGGTGTGGGGAGCGATCTCCTACACTGGCCGTACACCACTGGTGATCGTCGAGGGGACACTGAATAGTGCACGGTACATCCAAACCGTCATCGAACCCATCGTTCTACCATTCCTAGACCGGCAAGGGAACTTGCTGTTCCAACAGGACAATGCACGTCCGCATGTATCCCGTGCCACCCAACGTGCTCTAGAAGGTGTAAGTCAACTACCCTGGCCAGCAAGATCTCCGGATCTGTCCCCCATTGAGCATGTTTGGGACTGGATGAAGCGTCGTCTCACGCGGTCTGCACGTCCAGCACGAACGCTGGTCCAACTGAGGCGCCAGGTGGAAATGGCATGGCAAGCCGTTCCACAGGACTACATCCAGCATCTCTACGATCGTCTCCATGGGAGAATAGCAGCCTGCATTGCTGCGAAAGGTGGATATACACTGTACTAGTGCCGACATTGTGCATGCTCTGTTGCCTGTGTCTATGTGCCTGTGGTTCTGTCAGTGTGATCATGTGATGTATCTGACCCCAGGAATGTGTCAATAAAGTTTCCCCTTCCTGGGACAATGAATTCACGGTGTTCTTATTTCAATTTCCAGGAGTGTACATACGTAACGTTCCGCATTCGTAGCATTGTTTCTGGCTGAGAAAAAAAATGCGGTGCGTTACTTTCTGGGCAACCCTCATATTTCTGGCTTGACAGCCAACATATTCAGGTAAAAGAAGCTCTTCTTAGAGCAGTTGAGAAGGCAACCGTGGTAAGATGACGTTATGTGGTGTGAGGTGCCGATGGCAGATGGTCGGTTCGGTACGGGTATTGTTAAAATACCGTCTAAATTGTGGTCCTTTTCCGCGATTCGCTGCTGCGTTCGGAAGTAGCGGGCCAAAATGATAACCTTCTGTTATTAATATAAGAAAAAAGTAACAGCGTATTTACTTGGATTTCATATTAAAGTATCTCTCTATAGCGTGCTATCATTCCATTATTTCACACGTATTAATAATCAGCAGAATAACAAACAACTGCTAAGCTAAAAGACAGACGAAGCACTTCGTATCGCACCTAACTTGGATGGTGGGCGAAGTGTTTCGGCTGTAAAATCTACACTTACATCTACATACATACTCCACAATCCACCATACGGTGCGTGGCGGAGGGTACCTCGTACCACAACTAGCATCTTCTCTCCCTGTTCCACTCCTAAACAGAACGAGGGAAAAATGACTGCCTATATGTCCCTGAACGAGCCCTAATCTCTCTTATCTTATCTTTCTGGTCTTCCCACGAAATGCAAGTTGGCGGCAGCAAAATTGTACTGCAGTCAGCCTCAAATGCTGGTTCTCTAAATTTCCTCAGTAGCGATTCACGAAAAGAACGCCTCCTTTCCTCTAGAGACTTCCACCCGAGTTCCTGAGGAATTTCCGTAACACTCGCGTGATGATCAAACCTACTAGTAACAAATCTAGCAGCCCGCCTCCGAATTGCTTCAATGTCCTCCTTCAATCCGACCTGATAGGGATCCCAAACGCTCGAGCAGTACTCAAGAATAGGTCGTATTAGTGTTTTATAAGCGGTCTCCTTTACAGATGAACCACATCTTCCCAAAATTCTACCAATGAACCGAAGACAACTATCAGCCTTCCCCATAACTGCCATTACATGCTTGTCCCACTTCATATCGCTCTGCAGTGTTACGCCTAAATATTTAATCGTTTTTCCTATTCATCTGCATTAATTTACATTTATCTATATTTAGAGTTAGCTGCCATTCTTTACACCAATCACAAATCCTGTCCAAGTCATCTTGTATCCTCCTACAGTCACTCAACGACGACACCTTCCCGTACACCACAGCATCATCAGCAAACAGCCGCACATTACTATCCACCCTATCCAAAAGATCATTTATGTAGATAGAAAACAACAGCGGACCTACCACACTTCCCTGGGGCACTCCAGATGGTACCCTCACCGCCGACGAACACTCACCATCGAGGACAACGTACTGGGTTCTGTTACTTAAGAAGTCTTCGAACCACTCACATATTTGGGAACTAATCCCATATGCTCGTACGTTAGTTAGGAGTCCGCAGCGGGGCACCGAGTCAAACGCTTTCCGGAAGTCAAGGAATATGGCATCCGTCTGATATCCTTCATCCATGGTTCGCAAGGTATCATGTGAAAAAAGGGAGAGTTGCGTTTCGCAGGAGCGATGCTTTCTAAAGCCGTGCTGATGCATAGACAGCAACTTCTCTGTCTCAAGGAAATTCATTATATTCGAACTGAGAATATGTTCGAGAATCCTGAAACAAACCGATGTTAAAGATATTGGCCTGTAATTTTGAGGATCCATCCTTCTACCCTTCTTATAGACAGGCGTCACCACCGCTTTTTTCCAGTCTCTCGGGACTTTACGTGGGGCAAGAGATTCGTGATTAATGCAAGCTAAGTAAGGACCCAATGCAGTAGAGTACTCTCCTGTAAAACCGAACTGGAATCCCATCAGGACCTGGCGATTCATTTATTTTCAACCCATTCAGCTGCTTCACAACCCCAGGGATGTCTATCACTATGTCCTCCATACGGGAATCTGTACGAGACTAAAACGGTGGTATGTTTGTACGATCCTCCTGCGTGAAAGATTTCTCAAATGCTAAATTTAAAATTTCAGCTTTCATTTTGCTGTCTTCCGTTGCCAGGCCAGACTGATCAGTGAGTGACTGGATGGAAGCATTCGACCCACTTACCGATTTTTTCCTTGGGTTTTCAGCAAGATCTTTTGCTAAGGTATGACGGTAGTAGTGGTTGAATTCTTCGTGCATCGCTCTTTTTACAGCAGTACGAATCTCTACTAACTTTTGCCTGTCCTCATTCTCCCGATCTTTCTTGTACCGCGAGTGCAACTACCTTTGCTTTCTGAGCATTCTCCGAATTGCGCTGTTAAACCACGGTGCGTCTTTTCCGTCCGTAACCCACTTTTTCGGCACATACTTGTCCAATGCGTGATTTACAATGTGTTTAAAATTTGCCCATAATTCTTCCACGTCCCTCGTACCGGAAGTAAATGAAGTCGATTCATTTACTAAGTGGGATGCTAACAACTGCTTATCTGCTCTTTCTAGTAAGAATACTCTCTTAGCCTTCTTGACCGACATTTTAACTTTCGTAACCATAGGCGTAATGACAACATCATGATCACTAATCCCTGTCTCAACACTGACACCGTCAATGAGGTCTGGTCTGTTCGTGGCTACCAGATCTAAAATATTTCCATTACGCGTTGGCTGTCGATTTAGCTGCTCAAAACAGTTTTCGGATAATGTGTTCAAAAGTAATTCACACGACGGCTTGTCTGTACCACCTGTAATGAATCCATAGACATCCCAGTCTATACTAGGTAGGTTGAAGTCACCTCCGACTAATATAGCATGATCCGGGTACTTCTGCGATACAGAATGTAGACTCCCTTTGAATGATTCTAGGACTGTCACAGTGGAATCTGGTGGCCGCTAATAACAACCCACAATTAACTTTATTTCCCCTAGCCCTGTTAAACGTGTCCAGATAACTTCACAATCACACTCTACTTCGACCTCAGTAGACACAACATTTTTGTCAACTGTAATGAAGACACCACCTCCTACGGTGTCTAATCTGTCTTTCCGATACACGTTCCAACCCTCACTAAATATTTCAGAACTTCCTATCTCAGGGTTCAGCCAGGTCTCAGTCCCGAGAATAATTTGCGCGCCACACGCTTCCTGGAGGGCAGTAAATTCAGGAACTTTATTCCGAACACTGAAAATTTACTGCTAATATCTTGATAAGTGAAGTGTCTTTATACTGAGCGCGTCATGATTTCCCTGTCTGCACGTCGACTGGTGAGTGTTCATCAGGACACCTCACACTACTGCCTAGCCTGAAAAACCCCTGTGTGCACGCCACAAGTACTCTGCTACCCGAGTAGCCGCTTCCTTTGTGTAGTGCACCCCTGACCTATCTAGGGGCATCCTACAATTCCCCAACCAATAGCGCAAGTCTAGAAATCTGCAGCCAAGACCGTCACAGACTCGACGAAGCCTCTGGTAGCGACCCTCCACTCGGCTCGATACCAAAGGACCCTGATCCACTCTGGGAACGATGCTGCAAATAGAGAGCTCTGCTTTCATCCCGCGTGCGAGGCCAGCAGTCTTCACCAAATCCGCCAGCTGCCTGTACGAACTGAGGATCGCCTCAGAACCCAAGCGACAGGCATCATTGGCGCCAACGTGAGCAACTACTTGCAGACGACTGCAACCCGTACGCTCGATAGCAGCAGGCAAGGCCGCCTCCACATCTCGGATGAGGTTCCGCGGGAGACAAACCGAGTGCACGTTGGAATTCTTTCCAGCCCTGTACGCTATTTCCCTAAGGGGCTCCATCACCCGCCTACCGTTGGAACTCCCAATAACCAGCAAGCCTTTGCCCCCGTGTGCCTGCTCGGGCCCTGCTGAAGGAGAGGCCACCTGCCCACTGACAGGATGAACGGGCGAGGCCAGCCGGCCAGCCTCCACATTGGCCCTCCGCCTCGAGCGACGCGAGCGCGTTGCAGTCCGCCACTCACCCTGAGGTGAGGGCAGCCCCAACGCGCCGGGTGCACTAGAAGCTGCCTAGGCGGCTGAGTCAGCGGACGCAGCAAGCGACACCTGGGGTGTCTCAAGCGACGAGCCAGACCCTCCGCCGTTGCTCCGCCTCGAGGCAGCAGCCTGAAGGCGGCTGACCGTGGCCAACAGCACGCTCAGCTGCTCGCGAACCGCGGCCAGTTCCTCCTGCGCCCGCACACAGCACGCACACACCCTATCCATCCTACTGCTAATATCGAACGACTCCGCGAATTTATACTCTACGGCTATCAATAAGCAATATTACTCCTCAAGTACAAGAATACGCAAGGATTTTATGTATTTAAATATTCAAGCGCACAAACACTCGGAAAGAAATTAAGAATCAAACTACAAATCAAATATGAAAGCTAAATATGCGACTCAGAGATGGTTCGGCAGTCTCGGAGGCAGACATGTTGTCTGCCGCGGTCGGTATCAGTTAAGACTTTATTAGCAATTTCTGGTTATTTTGACATGTAGTTGAGAACAGAGTGATTGTAATTACGGAAATACGCGGTCCATTATTTTGTTGAAGAATGGAAGTTATTTGTGACTCTAGAGCGGAAAGTAATTGTGCAATTTCTCGTGTTCTGCTAACAAAAAGCCAATGGCATCCCGTATAAAATATTCATTCCTCGTTAAGTTTATTACAGCCTCACGATAACTGATTCACGACCTACGTGGTATTTTCTGCGCAGGGGACAACTACTATAGAAGACTGCAGGTTGGTGAACATTTGTTGGAACTTACGCATTCCACTCAGAGCGCTGGAAGCAAATAGGCACCTCGCGTGTTCTGTAATCTTACTGCACATGAGATCAGTGATACATCATCTGTGGTAACATTGATTGATTGATTGGTTGATTTGGTGGAGGAGACCAAACAGAGAGGTCATCGGTCTCGTCGGGTTAGGGAAGGATGGGGCAGGAAGTCGGCCGTGCCCTTTGAAAGGAACCATCCGGGCATTTGGCCGTAGTGATTTAGGGAAATCACGGAAAACCCAAGTCAGGATGGCCAGAGAAGGGATTGAACCGACCAGTGTGCTAACCACTGCGCCACCTCGCTCGGTCTCTGTGGTAACACAGAGGACTTATGAAGGAGTGCAATTTCGAGGGACTAGGTTTATCACACGCACAACATACATATCTCCCTCTCTTTTTCAGTTTGCCGTGCTGTGTCGTCGGATGCGTCTCCACCTAGTGTTACGAGGCAGCTACCTTGGCTCTCACAAGACGCATTGTCGGGACGCGGGTTCGTCTGCTGTTCCACCACCCGAGCAACCAGCCACATCTCTATCCAGGACACAGGCTTGCCCCCGTACCTTCCAAACTGGGTGGAGAAGGATGCGGTATCGGCCGCCGCCCGGGCGGGCTCCGTCAGTTAGGCAGCCACGTTTCCTACAGTCGCCACGGCGGCACGAAGTCGCTGCCACGAACGATTACGCCGCGTCTCGTCTCTGGAGCTCCAGCGACGGGTCTACTTAAGCTGGAACATTCGTGTACTGACTCTACTTAGTGAGTTTGTCAGTAAAATATCTGTTACAGACTTTCGCAGAGACCAGGGCTCGACATAATCTGAAGATACGTTGAATCGAAGAGTGACAGATTCATATACCTTTTGTTTCTGTATATATACACACATCAAAAAAAGTTTTGCATCACCTCGGTTCCGAGAGGTCCGGAACCTGGACAAAAATTGGAATAGAGATCAACATAAACATCATTTCCGCCCTTTCTATTGCTCATGAAAACCACACATTGCATGTTGTACCACTATGCAGCGAGACCTTCAGAGGTGGTGATCAAGATTTCTGTACACACCGGTACCTCTAATACCCAGTAACATGTCCTCTTGCAGTGATGAATGCCCGTATTCGTCGTGGCATACTATCCACAAGTACAGCAAGGCAGTGTTGGTCCAGACTGTCCCACTCCACAACTGCGATTCGGCTTAGATCCCTCAGAGTGTTGGTGGGTCACGTCGTCCATAAACAGCCCTTTTCAATCTCTCCCAGCCATATTCGATAGGGTTCATGTCTGGAGAACATTCTGGCCACTCTAGTCGAGCGATGTCGTTACACTGAAGGATGTCATTCACAAAAAATGAAATGATCGAATGGCACTGTTGGCCTGGAGGCCCCATTCGGGGGAGTTAGGCCGCCGTATTGCAAGTCCTTTTTAGGTGACGCCACATCGGCAACTTGCGAGTCAATGATGATGAAGGACAAACAACGCCCAGTCCCCCACTGGGAATCGAACCCGGGCTCCCTGATTGGTAAGTCATTCACAAGATGTGCACGGTGGGCGCACGAATAGTCGTCCATGAAGACGAATGCCTCGCCAATATACTGCCGATATGGTTGCATTATCGGTCGGAGGACAGCATTCACGCATGGTACAGCCATTACTCCATGACCACCAGCGGCCTACGTCGGCCCCACATAATGCCACCCAAAGCATCCTCGCCCTTACTGCACTCGCTGGACAGTGTGTCGAAGGCGTTCAGCTTGACCGGGTTACCTCCTAACATGTCTCCGACGGTTGTCTGGTTGAAAGCATATGCGACACTCATCGGTGAAGAGACCGTGATGCCAGTTCTGAGCAGTTCATTTGGCATGTTGTCGGGCCCATCTGTACCGCGCTGCATGGTCTCGTTACAAAGATGGACCTCGCCATGGACGTAGGGAGTGAAGTTGCGCATCATGCAGTCTACTGCGCACAGTTTGAGTTGTAACACGATGGGCGTCCTGTGACTGCACGAAAAGCATTATTCAACATGGTGGCGTTGCTGTCAGGGTTCCTCCGAGACATAATCCGTAGGTAGCGGTCATCCACTGCAGTAGTAGCCCTTGGGCGGCCTGAGCGAGGCATGTCATCGACAGTTCCTGTCTCTCTCTGTATATCTTCCATGTCCGAACAACATCGCTTTGATTCACTCCGAGACGCCTGGACACTTCCCTTCACTTCCCTTGTTGAGAGCCCTTCCTGGAACAAAGTAACAATTCGGACGCTATCGAACAGCGGTATTGACCGTCTAGGTATGGTTGAACTACAGACAATACGAGCCGTGTACCTCCTTCCTGGTACAATGACTGGAACTGATCGGCTGTCGGACCCCCTCCGTCTAATAGGCGGTGCTCATACATGGTTGTTTACATCTTTGGGCGGGTTTAGTGACATCTCTCAACAGTCAAAGGGAATGTGCCTATGATACAATATCCACAGTCAACGTCTATGTTCACGAGTTCTGGGAAACGGGGTGATACAAAACTTTTTTGGATGTGTGTATTCCAACCTTCAATGTTACTGCTAGCAACTGACACCTCAGCGACAGCAACAAAGTTACGTATTGATTTTATTACTTGATATTACGCTGCAGCGCCAAAGAAGCTGTTATAGGAATGCGTATTCAAATACAGAGATATGTAAACAGGCAGAATACGGCGCTACGGTCGGCAACGCCTATATAAGACAAGATGTGTCTGGCGCAGTTGTTAGATTGGTTAGTGCTGCTATAACGGCAGGTTATCAAGATTTAAGTGAGTTTGAAAGTGATATTAAAGTCGGCGTACCAAAGATTGGACACAGCATTTCCGAGGTAGCGATGAAGTGGGCATTTTCTCGTACGACCATTTCATGAGTATACCGTGAATATCACGAATTCGGAAAAAACTGAAATCTCCTGCTGCGGCCGGAAAAAGATCCTGCGAGAATGGGACCAACGACGAGTGAAGGGAATGGTTCAGCGTTACAGAAGTGTAACCCTTCTGCAAATTGCTGCAGATTTCAATGCTGGCCATCAACATGTGTCAGAGTGCGAACTATTCAGCGAAACATCATCCATCTGGTCTTTCGGAGCCGAAGGCTCACTAGTGTACCCTTGATGACTGCACGGCACAAAGCTTTACGCCTCGCCTGGGCTCGAGATTGGACTCTTGTTGACTGGAAACATGTTGCCTGATCGGACGATACTTGTTTCATATTGTATCGAGTGGATGTAACTGTACATGTATGGAGATAACCTCATAATACATGGACCCTGCATGACAGCAGGGGACTTTTCAAGCTGGTGAAGGCTTTGTAATGGTGTGGGGCGTGTGCAGTTTGAGCGATATGGGGCCCCTGATAGGTCTAGAAACGACTCTGACACGTGACACGTGCTTAAGCACCCCGTCTGATCGCCGGCATCCATTCGTGTCCATTGCGCATTCCGACCGACTTGGGCAATTCCAACAGGACACCCCACATGTCCAGAATTGCTACAGAGTGGCTCCAGGAACACACTTCTGAATTTAAACACTTCCGCTGGCCACCAAACTCCCAAGACATGAACGTTCTTGAGCATATCTGGGATGCCTTGCAACGTGCTGTTCAGAAGAGATCTCCAACCCCTTACTCTTATGGTTTTATGGACAGCCCTGCATAATTCGTGGTGTCAATTCTTTCCAGCACTACTTCAGACATTAGTCGAGTTCATGCCACGTTGTGTTGCGGCACTTCTGTCCGCTCGCCGGAGCCCTACATGATGTTAGGCAGATGCACCAGTTTCTTTGGCTCTTCAGTGTAGATGTAGACTAAATTAACGTCTGAATTCTCTTTTCATGAACAACATCTCTTCCTCCACCCGTATCCACTAAAAAAACCACACAGCATTCAAAGGAAGACATAACACATACAACATACCACATAAACATCAACCATCACTATATTTCAATGTGTGGTGATCATGACGTTACGAGTAACATGTTATAAATTCGTGTGGTTTCTTTTATCGTAATAAATGCCTTTGCTTCCTTCCCTCACACATTTTTAAGTTTTGTTTTTGATCATTTATTACTTTGACTGCACTAATGTTGTCCATCGGTTAGTTGAAATTTTTACTGTTGTGTACCATTGTCTTAAAACGGTTTTTACTCTCAAATACTGCTCTTTAAATAGTTGGCTAAAATTAGCACACTGAACAGTGTCGTATTTTCTGTCCTTCCAAGGTTAATCCCAACGGTCTGAAGCCTTGCAGCTACAACCTTGTTGCTAGAAATTCTTAACTGCAGTTACTGGGAGTTTTTGCAGTGCAGTTGTAACGACCGATATCGGTGTTACAAGCATTACCTGCAACTAAGCCATAGTTGCCGATGGTTCCTTGTGAGTGCAATAACTGTCATCGGTCCCTTCCTTCCACATTCTTAAGGTTTGTATTTATTGAGGTATTTGCAATTTAGATGCGCCATGTAACATTGCTAAAATTTATTTACTTAGTTATTTCGACTTGCGTAACTATCTTTGTTCAAAATCTAGCATTTTGGAGTGTAACAGCGGCGGCCTTGTTACAGTTTTATTACTTTATAACAGTTATGTACATACACAGCCGGCAAAAATAATACACCCTTTTAGATGTTTGCAATTCACTCAAGTTATATTGTTGTTACAATGCATATGGAGTATATAAAACGATTACATCTACAGATGAATAGCACAAACCCTTCTGAAGCACCATGCTGAAACAGCCATATTACTACACGGTGTAGCCACCACGGGCACCCAGTCGATGATCCGGATGGCGAGTACTGTCCTATGCCACGCTTGCTCGAACTGTTCACGTACTTCTGTAAGACTTGTTGGATGGCGAGTTACAAGAGTCACTACTCGTCCCATCATATCCCACACGTGTTCGATTGGAGACGAGTCCACATATCGAGCTAGCCAGGGAAGTTGCTGCACGTGTTGCAAAGCACGTTGAGTTTCACGGCAGTGTGTGGGCGAACTTTATCCTGTCAGAACAACACATCATCTTCCTGGCGCAAGAACGTAAAAGAACGGGACTTCAATATTCTGCACGTGCCGAGCTCTGATTTGCGTCCCCTCCAGAAATACCAAAGGTGAACGAGAGCTGTTGGTTATCGCACTCCAGACCGTAAGGCCTGTGATGAGACCAGTGTGTCTCGGACAAATGCACTCTACGAGGCAGCATTCGCGAGGTCTATGCTGTACTCGCAAACGACCGTCACTTGCGTGCAAGCAGAATCTGCTTTCATCGGTGAAGGTGACGCGCCATTACATCTTCCGAGTGATCCTGTGACGCAGCAGTAGAGCTGTGGCGTTAGTGGGACGCGGGTAGCGGTGTGCGTGCCCGTAATCCCGTTGCCAGTAGTCGGTTCGAAACGCTTCATCTTGACGAGTCTGAGCTCACGAGCCGTCTTATCTGTGCTGTGGTAGCTGCACGATTTGCCACTGCTGCCCTTACAATACGTCGATCTTGGCAGGCGTCTGTGCTGCGTGGACGTCCAGAACCTCGTCTACGGATGTCAGAATGTTCACGTGAATATGACACCAGCATCGTTGCACAAGTGACGCAGCACGTCCAACTTGTGTGGCAATTCTCCGAAAGGACCGTCCCGCCACTCGGAAGGCCACAATTTGACCGCTTTCAAACTAGCTGAGTTTGCTGTAGGAAGCACGAGTGCGTCTCGGTGACGGGGTTGCCTGCTTGCTTCACACGGTTGTGCTATGCTTAGCCTTCTGGCTGTGAGCATTCGCTATTAAAGGCTAGACACAGATAGCGCTCTGGTAGTTAGGCCTCTACGCTGTCTGTTGGGGGACGACGTTGACACAATTAGATGTACAACCCCTATCCCCCACGTGGCATATGTCGTCATTAGATGAAAATCGACGTCCCGTTTCCAGGTGCACTAATTATTTTTTCCGGAAGTCTAGGTATGTTATTGTTGTGGTCTTCAGTCCTAAGACTGGTTTGATGGTCTAGGTATATGTTGAATTAAATAACACAAGTTTTAACAAGCGTTGTCATATAAGCGTTTGCCTGTTGTCATAGACGTACTGACTGTAACACTACCTACAGGAAGTATTGTTTACTTTGTGCCATATCGAGCTGACTGTGTCAGTTTGAGCAATGATGGTGTTTCGTAATGGAGTAGGAAGCGATATGGAACTTTTGAAATTTTTAAGTGTATGTCTTGGCGACCACCGTAATTTTACATTGCTGTGTTCATATTTGTTTTCAATCTGAAAAGATCAAAAGTTCTTCGTTCGTTAACAGAGTAGCCGCGAACTGCTTTCTGCAACGACATTGTCTAATGACCTCCTTCTGTGGGGTGGCGGATTACAAATAATTTTGTTGTTCGGACAGTTTGTCGTCCTACACTGTCCTAAATTGTCCAAGGCTTCTGTTATGTGTGGGACTGAATAAGCGTCCGTAATAGTAAAACTACTGAGATACCTATAGTCGCAGCAAAACGTGTGCCTTAGTTCCATCTGCACTTTTATCTGTACATTCATCATCGATGTACCCCGTCTGGTATTCTCCTGAATAATGCCGTGACAGGTTGCAGGTGATGAGAGGCACAGTATGGTTTACTGTACACACGTGATTCGCTCCGCATTGGAATTCTGTGATGCGTCACTGGGGTTGCTGCTGAAGTCCTACAATGATTAACCATGTCCTCCAATCCTAATAATATTTACCGCATTGCTGATCTCTCCGTTCCTGCAAAACGTTTTACTTTCTCACTTGCTTATGGCTAGTGTTCGAATTCATCTTATCCGGATTATCTTCATCTGAAACACCCAAATTGGCGACCAACAACCCTTTCGAATAATCCTTGTCTTCAGTCCAAAAATTATCTACACTGACGAGCACCATCTCATCATAGTCTATTTCCCATACATGTACAATACTCCCGCACACAAGTACTTTATCTAATTCATCTATTTCTCCCAGTGGCTCAACCACGAATAACACGTTTACAAAAAATGGGTCAAATGGGTCTGAGCACTATGGGACTTAACATCTCAGGTCATCAGTCCCCTAGAACTTAGAACTACTTAAACCTCACTAACCTAAGGACATCACACACACCCATGCCCGAGGCAGGATTCGAACCTGCGACCGTAGCGGTCGCGCGGTTCCAGACTGAAGCGCCTAGAACCGCTCGGCCACCAGGGGCCGGCTAACACGTTTACAGGCACATCTTTTCCCAAGCTCACACAAATCAGTTTTCCTATACCTTACAACACTTGCAATACTTGATAGCGCAAACTGATTCTTAGTGATCTTACGTCCAGTATAATTGACTCTCCTTTCTGGAAATACGAACCTTAAAGCAGTAGTTTCCTCCCAAATGAGATAATTTCCCACCAAGTCCTACTATATGTTGCCCAAGATAAATTTTGGCAGTTTGTTTACACAGCAGATCTAACTTTAACATCGCTAAAAAACCATGTCCAATATGAGGGAAAACTTTCATATATTTCTAGAAATGTCATGCCCCCATCTAGTAACTTAAAGAATAACCATACTTAGCGAATGCCTCTCATTACCCCACACTCAACATAACTTATTCCCGAGGAGGTGTAATTTTTCGCAAACATGTTTACAACTGTTTCTTATAAAACTGGTGTTCCCTTCCATCCATTAAGCCAATCAAACAAAATTCTGTCTCTGAGGATGTTTCTGTGGTGCTGAAATTCACTGGAAGCGAAGTTTGGCGTCGCTGGGACTCACTTTGCCGTTTACCGGCTTGTTACTCCTATTTCGCACATTCCTATCGTATCCCCTATACCATCTAGTCCAGTTCCCACTGTCACACTTTCCCACGCTTTCTACACTCTGGCTGGGGCAGTCTCGCCGTTTGCAGCCCGAACGTCCGAAATGGTAATATTTAATTTCAGGGATAAAACATTTCTCCTGTCCCCGAGTCCAGATCACAACGTCTATTTCCTTTAAAGCTGTCGCTGTACCTATGGCTCCAGCTAAATCAGTAGGAAACTTGGAAGGTGACCGCCACAAAAACACTTCCAACACTCTTTGCTCGGCTTCCTGCGGAACACCCCTACTCGTTCCACCACTCTCCGTTAGCCTTTAAATATTAACATCTAGTTTTATTATTCTGTCCACAAAACTTTCGATGTGTTCGCTCTGTTTCTGTGACACCCAACGTAACTGCTTCCAATAATACCTACAAATGTTTTGCCATCCAACTTCTGTACAAAGCCTTCCATCAGTACTGTAACAGTTCTGACACCAAATGTAACAGTTCTGGTACTAAATGTAACTGGGTTTTCTCTTTTGACGCTGTCAATTGTCAGGATGAGTATTCTAATGCATTCTGTCAGGGTGAAAATATTAAATAAATTAACTTTTCTCTCTTAACAACATGTGGGTAGGGTGGGTTCTTCCTTGGCTCGGGTATGAGGTAGAATGAAACAGCATTTTTACATAACTTTTATTGAAAGTTTCGTACAACTGTATCTTACTGGATGTTCTGGTTCGGAGAACGGCAGCTGTGTCGTTTGCGTAGCCTTCTGCCGCGGCAGCGGCGGCGGCGGCGGCGTCTGATTACGCGTAGCGGTGTGTATCTCGTGTCGCCGTCTCGCCCAGCTGACTGGAGACACGCAGCGCGAGGTGGCCCGTTTAATTATTGCGAGCGAAGTCGTGCATCGGATGGTGATACCTTGGATGTGGCGTCCCAGTGTTTCTCTTCTCTAAGCGGCCGCGTGTGTTGTGCGTCGGCCAGCGGAGCGGCGCGGCGGGGAATGGCGTGTCGCGGACTCGAACCACGGACTCCCGCTTGCCTGTCTTCGGCTGTCAGGTCTTCATCCCAGCTCACAGGTGACTGCTGATGTGAGGCCGTCTCCTTCCCGTCCTCACGAGTCACCCGGGTACATAAAGATCAGGCTTCACATACCTTTTAACTTCTGTCTTCTGGCGCCGAGTCTGGTGCTTGCTATTCCATTACAGCGGCGGACTTGGTGCGTCTGTGCATGATGCAGTCTCTTCTTGCATGACGGTCTTCAGCACCGAAACTGACTGAAAACTACTGCTACGCTTCTTCATTTCTTCGTCTTCTTCGTCT
Organism: Schistocerca americana; assembly: GCF_021461395.2. Taxonomy (NCBI): domain Eukaryota; kingdom Metazoa; phylum Arthropoda; class Insecta; order Orthoptera; family Acrididae; genus Schistocerca; species Schistocerca americana. The sequence goes on from NC_060130.1 coordinate 90,874,932, forward strand.
CTCGTCTCCGTCTCCGTCTCCGTCCTCGTCTTCGTCTTCGTCTCCATCTGTCGGGCCCACCGCGTCTCGCGTATTTATTCACTTCAGTTCACTGGAGGTGAACGACTTCGCGGCCATTGCCTCTTCTGTCACGTTGAAAAGCTTCTCGAAGAATATTCTTAACGTCGGTCATTGGCTCTTGGGATGTAGGCGAGGGCCTTTGCTCACATGTGACAACTGAGAAACACGTGAGCCGGTCATTGCCTCTTCTGTCACGTTGAAAAGCTTCTCGAAGAATCTTCTTAACGTCGGTCATTGGCTCTTGGGATGTAGGCGAGGGCCTTTGCTCACATGCGACAACCGAGAAACACGTGAGCCGGTCGGGCGATGCCCTGACGGCTGAATCGACAGCGCCCGCATATGTGGAACTTGCCGACTTCACGGTCATTGTCTCTTCTGTTCTGCCCGCTGAATGCCAGTATGTAACTCTCTAAACTAAACCAAGTTTTTCATTTATATTCTAATTTCGATTTCACTAATTTATTTACTTAAGTACCACTCAACAGTACTTCAAATGTATGAGTATTTCTCAGGTCCTCACTGAAAAATCATGGACGTGACACTAGTATCTAGGATGGGTACTGGTGCTGATAAAGCATCTAACTGTGTATGAAGGTATGTATTATCTGCTTTGACTGGAACCAGTTGATCTCACAAAGACTGAACCCTTTTGGAATGATAACCATCTGTTCCCCTGACTTACTCATTGTAAAACTTGAATCTAACAATAGGACAAAATGTAATAGGACAAACGTCGAGAAATGCTTAATCTAAGCAATACAATAACAATTTTCAACATTATTTAATTTTTACACTTAAACGCCAACTATACACTCTAGTTACAGTCTATGGCACAGTATCCAACCCTTCTGCATATAACGCAACTGGGTGTCTAGTACCTCCCGCCGTGGAAGTCGAACACGCGGCAGAACAAATGGACGTGGTCAGCCCATAGAGGGCTCCGCCTCCGCGGCGGCTATTCCGCGCAGCGGCTCTCGCGCAGCGAGGGCGCCACCGCTACACCACGTGCAGACAGCAGCCAATAGCCGCTCCCTCCGGTTTCGTATATAGGGACCCGCTCTGACCTAGTCCAGTGCACAACCACAGGTGGAAACACAAGCGGCCAAAGACACTGCTAGCTAACCTATGGTTAACTAACATACGCAAACAGCGACAAACGTCGGCAAGCCCCTGCATATCAGCAACACTGACTGGCAACTACCAGCTGCTATTAGTGCCGACCAACAGGCCACAGCAGGGACACCGACGAGCTCACCCACAGACGCACAAACAATCTGCCAACATTCCCTCACACTGTGCCTCCGGTATATGACCTATCGGACACAAGATCGATAACAAACCTAACTGTTGCAGGTTGCTGACGCTGAACGAGGACTCTGTACCAGCACCCAGCGCCAGCCGCCGAGCAGCACAAACGCACAACGTCAAGGTATCGACATGCATGATACCCACTACTAACAAAGCTTATGCTTACACAACCTATCACAGGCAGCAAGACAACCGCTACTGCTCTTGCCACCCGATCTAACTTTCGCAGAGCATTCTTTCCCTTGGCCCTTGCCTTGGCACTTTTTTTCCTCTGTCCTTCAAACCGCTACCCTTCGTCAGATTTCGACCAATCTATCTCCAGATGAGCGCGTATTAATGGTTAATCCTAACCAGACGTACGCAAACATCGCAGTACCCACATCCTGCGACACCTCACTTTAGTGAATACTAACCCTTATGCAGAGATGGCAGTAGACCTTTTGTGTTGGCCATCATGCCGGTGTGGGCGTGTAGGGGCTCCACCTCTATTAAAAAAAACTAGTCCAGTCAGTCTGGTACTCGCTCTGGATTGCGTCTGTATCTCGGCGGTACTGCGTTCTGGTCGTTGCTCGTTGTCGACATTTGCCTGGCTCTGGTTCCGAGTGGATTTACTGTTGGTGTTTGGTGTTGTGGTTTCTACAAGTCTCCGTTGTTTATCTCTCCCTTGTTGTGTCGGTCATTGTCGGTTGTCGTTGGTCTGTCGTCCGACTCGTCCTGTGTTTACCCGGTGGTGCGTGCTCCACCGCCGGCGGCTTACCCGCCTCGCGGCTCCGATCCGCAGCCCAAGGCGTTCCCGCGGTTGGTTTTGGTTACTACAGGGTGCATACCAGCATATGTTTCATGTTTCCTCGAAGCTCATTCAAATGTATGCTTCACTCACTTTTTACAAATTGCTCTTCTAATCTTATTTTCCCGTCAAACTCAGCGAACATTATGACCCACCTGAACAGCACAGCGAAACAATTTGTCGTTAGTGACCACACTACAATAATGCGGATGTACGCTGACTTCGACATCGCTCGGTGTAATTGGCCCTTCTGAAACTCACCAGTTGCTATGGGCAGGCAGCCTCACTAGCATCGTGATGGTCGAATAGTCATTGACACCGTAAAATGTCGAGATGACAATCAGGGTAATGAGTGCAAAGCACCAGTTCTCCGGCATCCGTGTAATCAGTAAAACTGCGATAAAAACATCAAACCCTAATTAGTAAGGACTCGTACAGTAGCTACTGGTGGCATATCGATATGTGTGCGTCGACCCTGGATGGCACAGCCCATGTCAGCACAACACAAGGACGCCAGAAGGCAGCAAGGAGGTCTCAGCGCAGCTGCTGTGTCAGGGGCCTTGCGAACACATTGCTGTGTGAAGGGTCCCAATGACAGCAAGGCGAGGAAACGCCAGACGGATAGTAGCCCTAGCAGCAGGTCAGGTGCGAGATACACCCAGGCATGGACGGCAGCCCGCGAACCCTCAGAGATGTCGAGCAGTCGGTGGATGGCAGGTGGGAGCAGACCCATTCAGACACGATTAGCATCAGTCCTAAAAGCGACCTATAGACCAGCAGCTAGTGGAGGTGTCAGGGGGGAGTATGTGACCAACATCGGGATGGACCAGGTTGGTGGTTGATGTCTTCATACAGCCAGCAGTCGACGAGCGATACAGCGCCAGTATTTATACTCCCTTGGTTCATTTCTGCTATGACGAGACGCCACTTATAATCACGTAGAGAGACTAAAACAGCACAGCATGAGGTAATCCCAGTTGTTACTGCACCGGACTGGTGTTTTGTACCAAGCGATCTCAGCATTATGCAGCCTTAATAATGCAATTTCATCGGTATCGTACTGCCCCGCCTGGCTGTGGGTTGTGAAGTCTGCTAGGAAAGATGCTGGCAGAGCAGGACCAACATTTTGGTACGTGGTGTTGGAGCCCCAACTTGAACTAGTGGAAACGAGGAAAGAAGTTAGTGCAGACCGAGACGCCCCACTGGTTATTGTTTTAGGGGATTCCAAAGCACAGATGGGAAAGAAATGTAATGAAGGTTTAGCAATGGCACATAGCTGGCGCTTGTGCAAAATCTCTAACTGTTTCTTAAAACTCGGTTTTCATGTCCACTGTCAACTAAAAGCGTTCCCTTGTCTCATGAAAATGACAGCAGAGCAAAAGGAAGACGCTAAGATTGGCGCGGGCTTCAATAATTACGTAACGTAGGTTATAATACTTCTTGTAAACATCTCTTTCCCCATATTACACGGATTTTTGCTTCATCCTTCAGATTCCTCTACTGAATCGTTGGTCGCTGTGTGTGTAATTTCATACGAAACTGGTTTAAATTTATAGATTGGACGCTGGTAAAATTACTGACCCAAATATTGTGGCGCACAACGGATAAATGTTGTTTCTTCGTGCATTCGTATTTCATAACTGAACAGAATATTGTTTAGAAATTCTCGCCACAAAAGGCTTTTCGGACCATGCTGCACTAATTTCTGAGCGTGCAAAGACTGCAAAGGAAAGCGGTATGTGAGAAGGAATTTGAAGATCATACCTGCTAAAGATGATACAATCAGATTCGACTAACACATATGACAGAGTGAATCTTTCTCGAAAAAGTATAGATTTCACATGGTCCCTTAATGACTACGAACAACATTTATAAGCATCCACAATCTGATCAACAGGGAAGTACCCTTGGCGAGGAATTAGGATGTGATGCATGGGAATCATTGAATCACGAATAATTCTGATTGTTCAGTGCCAATCAATCACACCAGAGGAAAATCAAATGAAAGTTCTGCATGGTATACAATTACAAGAACAATCTCCTGGTTACGGGACATCACATTTGGCTGAAATCCGAATCCATTGCTTCCATTACTACACTCCTGGAAATGGAAAAAAGAACACATTGACACCGGTGTGTCAGACCCACCATACTTGCTCCGGACACTGCGAGAGGGCTGTACAAGCAATGATCACACGCACGGCACAGCGGACACACCAGGAACCGCGGTGTTGGCCGTCGAATGGCGCTAGCTGCGCAGCATTTGTGCACCGCCGCCGTCAGTGTCAGCCAGTTTGCCGTGGCATACGGAGCTCCATCGCAGTCTTTAACACTGGTAGCATGCCGCGACAGCGTGGACGTGAACCGTATGTGCAGTTGACGGACTTTGAGCGAGGGCATATAGTGGGCATGCGGGAGGCCGGGTGGACGTACTGCCGAATTGCTCAACACGTGGGGCGTGAGGTCTTTACAGTACATCGATGTTGTCGCCAGTGGTCGGCGGAAGGTGCACGTGCCCGTCGACCTGGGACCGGACCGCAGCGACGCACGGATGCACGCCAAGACCGTAGGATCCTACGCAGTGCCGTAGGGGACCGCACCGCCACTTCCCTGCAAATTAGGGACACTGTTGCTCCTGGGGTATCGGCGAGGACCATTCACAACCGTCTCCATGAAGCTGGGCTACGGTCCCGCACACCGTTAGGCCGTCTTCCGCTCACGCCCCAACATCGTGCAGCCCGCCTCCAGTGGTGTCGCGACAGGCGTGAATGGAGGGACGAATGGAGACGTGTCGTCTTCAGCGATGAGAGTCGCTTCTGCCTTGGTGCCAATGATGGTCGTATGCGTGTTTGGCGCCGTGTAGGTGAGCGCCACAATCAGGACTGCATACGACCGAGGCACACAGGGCCAACACCCGGCATCATGGTGTGGGGAGCGATCTCCTACACTGGCCGTACACCACTGGTGATCGTCGAGGGGACACTGAATAGTGCACGGTACATCCAAACCGTCATCGAACCCATCGTTCTACCATTCCTAGACCGGCAAGGGAACTTGCTGTTCCAACAGGACAATGCACGTCCGCATGTATCCCGTGCCACCCAACGTGCTCTAGAAGGTGTAAGTCAACTACCCTGGGCAGCAAGATCTCCGGATCTGTCCCCCATTGAGCATGTTTGGGACTGGATGAAGCGTCTTCTCACGCGGTCTGCACGTCCAGCACGAACGCTGGTCCAACTGAGGCGCCAGGTGGAAATGGCATGGCAAGCCGTTCCACAGGACTACATCCAGCATCTCTACGATCGTCTCCATGGGAGAATAGCAGCCTGCATTGCTGCGAAAGGTGGATATACACTGTACTAGTGCCGACATTGTGCATGCTCTGTTGCCTGTGTCTATGTGCCTGTGGTTCTGTCAGTGTGATCATGTGATGTATCTGACCCCAGGAATGTGTCCATAAACTTTCCCCTTCTTGGGACAATGAATTCACGGTGTTCTTATTTCAATTTCCAGGAGTGTATATGTTCAGGGGTTGATTCCATCCAGTAGCTTTAGAACCATATGACTGGAGAAAGTTTCTCTCCGCATGTGAAAGATGTCTGTTCTACGCCCTTCAACCTTCCTTATAGTCCAGGTCTCACATCCATACAGCACAACTGGAAAGAGTGTAGCCCTTACTATAAGGATCTTTTTCGTTAAAGTTATGTCTTTACTCCTCAAAATATTGTCAAGGTTGTACATTGCATTTCTGCCAAGTAACAAGCGTGTCTCAATTTCGTGGCTGCAGCCACCATCAGTACAAACCTGGGAGCCGAGATGATTGGCTATTGAACATATGCACTACCTCCATCGTTTCTCCTCCCATATTCCATGAAGTGATAGGTTTCGTTACCATAATGTTCGTTTTCTTGACATTCTGCATTAGAACAGCCTTTGCGCTTCCTTCTTTCATCTCCAGTAAGAGGATCTTTAACTCTTCTTTACTCTCTGCCGTCAATATGGTGTCATCTACATATCTAACGTTATTTGTATTTATCCCAGCTATTTTAATTCCGGTTTCTTCGTGATCTAACCCAGCATTCCTCATAATATGCTCTACATACAGACTGAATAAATAAGGTGATGGTATGCAGCCCTCAGCCCTGTTGTACGTTTTTTTTTTCTTTTTCAATTTTGACCCATTTAGTTATTCCATCATGCTTCTCAAAATGGCTTCTTGGTCAGGGTATAAATTCCGTATGAGATAAATGAGGTGATCTGGTACTACCATGATTTTGAGTACTTCTCATAGTTTATTGTACACAACAGAGTCAAAGGCTGTAGCACAATCAATAAATCAGAGATACACCTCTTTCTGGAATTCTGTTTTCTTCTCCATTGGCAATTTAATCTCTGGTCCTCTTCCTTTGCGAAATCCAGCTTATTGTTCACGTAGTTGTCGATCTATTTACTGGCGAAGTCTCTTTCTAATATTTTAAGCTTGGCCTTTTCTAGCATGTCAGTTAAATGCCACTGTTCAGTAATTTGAATAGTGTTTTGAAGTTCCGTTCTTTGGGATTTTGATGAGTACTGAGCTTTCTTAGTCTTTTGGCCACTATTGGGTTCAAAAATGGTTCAAATGGCTCTGAGCACTATGGGACTTAACATGTATGGTCATCAGTCCCCTAGAACTTAGAACTACTTAAACCTAACTAACCTAAGGACAACACACAACACCCAGTCATCACGAGGCCTTTTGGGTTCCTCTGGAAGGTCCGTAAGGCAGAAGGGGTAGATAACATTCCATCGGAATTACTAAAATCACTGGGGCAAGTGGCAACCAAACGACTATTCAAGTTGGTCTGAAGAATATATGAGACTGACGACGTACCATCAGACTTTCGGAAAAATATCATCCGCACAATTCCGAAGATAGCAAGGGCCGATAAGTGGGAGAACTATCGCTCAGTCAGCTTAACAGCTCATGCATACAGGCTGCTGACAACAATAATAATATACAAAAGAACACAAAATTGAGTGTCTGTTGGAGGACGATCAGTTTGGTGGAGAGGCGGTAACAAGACTGAAGAAAACTGAACACACTGTCGACCTAGAAAAAGCGATGGAAAATGTAAAATGGTGCAAGGTGTTCGAAATTCTGAGAAAAATAGCAGTATGTTGTGGGCAAAGATGGATAATGCAAAGCATGTACAAGAACAATGTAGGAACAGTGAGACTGGATAACCATAAACGAAGTGCTAGAATTAAAAAGAGTATAAAACAGGAATGCAGCCTTTCCCCCCTGCTGATAAATCTTTGCATCGAAGAAGCAATGACAGAAATAAAAGAAAGGTTCATAGATGGGATTAACATTCAATGTGAGAGGATATCAATCACAAGATTCGCTGATGGCATTACTTATCCTCAGTGAAAGTGAAGAATTACAGGATCTGTTGAATGTAATGAACGATACATTAGAGAAGATAAACTTCTTTGCCAGGATCGCTAACAATAACCTTTATTCTCGGTATCCGGTTTCGTTAATTAATGTTACCCTCTTCAATAACCCGTCCATCGAGATCTGAAGATTTGGTTTTGTTTTAGGATTTGATTTCGCCCTAAAACAAAACCAGATCTTCAGATCTCGATGGACAGGTACTAGGGGAAGTGCTGTAAGTGAAGACAGAGATTTCAGTACATCCAGCGAATAATTGAGGTAGTAGGACGCAAGTGGTACTCTGAGATGAAGAGGTTTGCGCAGGAGAGGAATTCGAGAGGGCCGCATAAAAAAGGGGTTTTACACATTTTCTGACATATTGAATGCAACAAAAAAATGTTCAAATGTGTGGGACTGAACTGCTAAGGTCATCAGTCCCCAAGTTTACACATTACTTAATTTAACCTAAATTATCCGAAGGACACACACACACACACACACACACACACACACACACACACACACACACGCACGCATGCACGCACGCCCGAGGGAGGACTCGAACCTCCGCCGGGACCAGCCGCACAGTCCATGTTCGCTATCCCTGCTTTCAGCAATATTTTCTAGGGCTTATTTGCCTTCACTCTCCGAAATATCTGACTGTTTCTAAAATCACATAAACTTCATCATTACCAGTATGCAGACTTCTACATATTCCTCCCATCTTTTTTAAATGTACTCTGCTTCTGCTAGATGTTTGTTATTTCTATCTTTTGTCATTCCACTTTTCGTCTGGAATTTTCCTTTGATGTATTTAGTTTTCTCGCGAAGATCGATCGTTTTCCACCTTCTACTCGTCTCTTCAACATCTTCACACCGTTCCTTAACAAGATATTCGTGTCTCCTCCAGCTAATTTCCGAAATTCTATATTTTGTCTAAACATTGTTGATCCATACCATACGAGTTTTCTGTCCTCCGTTCTTCTGCAATTTGCATTGCCGCAGCAGATAACCATCTGGCCCTCTTTCCATTCTTTTTATCGGATATGTGTTTTCTGTTGCCTCCTTGACAGCGTAGGCTACTTCTGTCCACATCTCTCGTGTGTTTTTCTCTTCCAACTCTAATCCATTAAATCTGTTGTTGACGTCTGCTGTATAATCAGAAGATATGCTCCTAACGTCGTATCTGTAGGATGGAATAGCTTTGACTACTTTTCTCAGTTTGAGCAGGCATTTTGCAATTAAGAGCTCATGACCCGATCGGAAATCAGCTCCGTGTCTTGTTGTAGTTGACTGGACAATTCTCATTGGAAAAGTATGTAATCAGTTTGACTCTGGTATGTTTATCTGGCCAAGTACAGGTGCATAAGCGTCGTGCGTTAGTAGTAACTAGCGAACTGTCTTAACAGAATTCTAGTAGTCATTCATATTTTGTACTAAGACCACATTTTCATGTTACACCATCTACACTTTTATTTTCCAGTTTTGCATTCCTATCTCCGACTATGAACGACTTCCTTTTCTCGTGTCAGCAACTGTATTCTAGCAAATCTCCACAGAACTGGTCAATAACGCCCTCTTCAACATCAGTGGTAGGCACGTAAACTTAAATGATTGTGATATAAAGGGGCTCACCTTAATATCTGATGAGCATCATTCTATAATTTTTATAATTGTATCCCCATTACAGCTTTTCTTACTCTTTTATTAACTATGGGGGCTACTCCATTACTTCTGTTGTTCTCTTGTCCAGAATAGTAAATTGTATAGCCATGAGAAGCAAGTTCTCCCTTGTCAGTCCACCTCATTACACTTATTCCCGATACGTCGATGCGAATTCTCTCCATTTCTCTTTTGATTATATGGATTTGCATTCCTTGGTCCTAAACAGTACTACTTATTGCAGCATCTTACTCGTCATGAAGCTTCTCTCAACCTGGTTCCCCCAGAGATACGAATGGTGAACTTGAAACTCCGGAATATTTTGAGTTGAGTAAAGCCACCGGGTTTTCTTGGGATAACTTCAGTGGTGGTTTGCCATTGCCTTCCAGTCACCTCCAAATCTTGTCTGCTCACTGATTCAGTTTCCTGCCGGGGTTGGTTACCCAACCGTCCACTCGGCCTAGCAGGGCCACTACGAGTAGATAGGAAGTTGGAGAACTGATGTGACAGGGGCTAAGAGAACTCTCTTCACCTACATTTTTTGCCATAATCTCAACGTAGGTGCAGAGGCCCTCCCAGATCATCCACTGGGCCCATTGGAGAAAGTAATTGGGGACAAACAACGGGATCAGAGCCAATTCATAAAAGTACAATAACTTGGTTAAAATTCGTTGCGCGAAACTGTTGACAACGATATAGAGGTTCATTTTACTCAGTGGATTGAGGTCTTTCTAATGGTAAGAATTCCTAACAGCAAAATCTTGAACAGGACACCAGTCAGCAACTGCAGAATTATGAATACAGCCAACGATTTGCACACTAAAAGTTTATTGAAACCTTTACCTAACTTTCGACAGATACAAACCTGTGCTCCTCAGTAGGAATAATAACACCTAAAAATGGTATATATTACAAACCAGTACATGGAAGTCATATGTGCAGCAAAAAGAAATATTAAAATTAGCCGTGCTTGGTAGCCACGCCGTCTGAGGCGCCTTGACACGGTTCGCGCAGTTCGAGTAAATTAGTTTAAGTCGGATTAAGTAGTGTGTAACCCTAGGGACCGATGTCCTCCGCAGTTTGGTCACATAGGAACTTAGCACCACCACCATTAAAATTACACACAGCGGAAGTATTAAACAAACTTACATGTTACATATTGTGTGTAGACAGAATCGAAGCCATTAGGCATAGCCGGCAATAAAACGATCCATATAAATGCTGTGGCAGAGCCGTAAGACTTAGTCAGCAGTCAAATGATCCATGTAAAATCCAAGGCAGACGTGCATCATACACACAAAAAGACAGCTAACAGGACAGAAGGAATGAGCCATCAAGAAACTTCTGCTCAGGTGGCGCTCACATAAGAAGCGTTACCAGCCACAAAACACACCACACATTACAGACACAGCAAATAAAAAATATAGAAAAGCATATGAACCTATGCAAATGGTGAACAAAACTACGACTCACATTAAAGTAGGATAGTGACAGATTGCGTGTTTTAGAAAAATAGCATCTCGAAACAGCACGGAAAATCCGATTCAACTGCTATGTTAATTTAAGAACCGCCCGAAAGCCATCGAAAATGTTACTGTATTTAAGCTGTAATTGATCACTAAGAATAAAGTCCCTGTAATTGAAATTATGCTTAAACATTTGAAATTCCTTCAGCAAATGCAATATAACACCCTTCTCTTCCCTATGCAGAATAACCGTGTGTTCCAATTAAATAGGGGAGTGTGTACATTGTATGAGACGCTCGGCATAAGTATAGCTACGAAAGTTCCCGCTTCCTGTAGCCAATAGCTGTTCTTCGAACCTAACGTTGACCACTCCTCCTTTGTGGCCTACATAGAAACAGGGACAATCATTACACCTTATTTTATAGACGCCAGAATGAGAAAATGGTGCGTCATTAGGCTTAAAAGAGTAAATTAAATTTTTCCAAGGCTGTTATTAGTTGAAAACGAAACTTAACTGCCATATTTCTTAGCAAGAAGGTGGCTTATCTTATACGAAATATTTCCTCAAAACACGATGGAAAAGAAATTCGCTTCCTCTTTACCTTCTTTTTCCAGTTTGTAATCTCCTAGAGTGAAACACTTTTTTGCGGTTTTATTGCCCAAAATTCAAACCACTAACGACAGCTCGTAGCCGTTTTTACTAGCTATAGCTTTAATCAAATTTATCCCTTCCCGAAAATTCTGTGTGGATAACGGAGTAACTAAAGCAAGATGAATATTAGTATTAAAAAAGGCCAATTTGTTCGCTTGGGCGTGAGCCGAATGAACCGGGATAATGTTATCCGAAAAAATTTGCTTACGAAAGACCAGTTTTTTATACCCAAAGTTAGATCAACGAAATTCAACTAGCTATTTCCGTTCTGCTATTCTTTAGTGAACACTGTTTTCTCATGAAACTAATTGAAAATATGAAATAGCTGATCTAATTCTTCTCAAGTATCTATGAGTAGAAAAATTAAATCGTTAACTTCCCGAGTGTACAAGCCAATGTTATTTTTTAGCTCAGAATCGCTCTTGATGAAATTTTCTTTAAGGGAATTAATGAAAATATCAGCTAAAATGCCGATTAGGGGACTACCCATGGGCAAGCCAAATGGTTGCATGTATAATTTGTTGTTAAACATAAAGTAATTGTGTTTAAGCAGAATTCGAAGCAACGACGTAAGTTCAACAATTTCAGCATCTGTTAACTTTTAGTGAAGAATAAAATTATTTTAAACGATCTCCAAAGCAGTGTCAACCGGGACATTGAAATATAAGCTAGTGATATCGAAGAAAGCTAGCTTAGCCTACGGAGAACATGTGACAGTTTTCAACTAGTCAATCAAATCTATTGAACTTTTAATGGGAAAACGCTTTTCAGACATACACACTTCTTTAAACTTTGTATTTAGGAACCTGGCTAACTTGTGGTAAGTACTGCCAGTACTGTTGACAACCGGGCGGATTGGGAGGGTATCTTTGTGGAACTTAAAAGTCCCTCAAAACTGGTGGTTTGGGATTTATATATATATGAACTATTTTTTATTGAAATCTCCAACCTTTTTTTTATTTTGTAAACCGTTCCTCTTTTCCTAGTAGTCGAATCCGTACCAATCTTTACGTCATTTTCCTCATAAAATCTATTAGCCTTTTAGTTTCAGTTATATATTCGCTCCTGTGATAAACTATTACCGTACTCACTTTATCTCGTTTAGTTACTAAAGCATTATTGTTCATAAGTTTGCGATTTATGCTGCTAAATATCGTCTGCATCATACGGAGCGCGCTGTTTTTAGAAGGATATTCTTTTTGCAACACACTGAGGTGACAAACGTCGTTCTAATATCGTTTGTCGGATCTTCTCAGTCCGGCGTGGCATGGTCTGAGCAGGTCGCTGGAAGTCCACTACAGAAATATCAAGCCATGCTGCCTCTATAGCGGTCCGTAATTGCGAAAGTGTTGCAGGTTCAGAATTTTGCGCACGACCTGACCTCTCGATTATGTCCCACGAATGTTCGATTGGTGACTAAATTATTTGCTTGAACTGTCCGGAATGTCCTTCAGGCGAACAGCGAACAATTTTAGCCATGGCGCATTGTCACCCATAAAAATTCCATCGTTGTTTCGGAACGTGAAGTCCACGAACAGCTGCGAATGGTCTCCAAATAGCCGAACATCCTAGGACCCAGTCCATTCTATGTAAACACAGTCCACTCCACTATAGAGCCACCACTAGCTTGCACTGTGCTTTATTGACAACTTCGTGCGGCCTGCACCCCGAACGAACACTATCATTAGCCCTCATCAACCGAAATCGAGACTCATGTGACGAGGCCACGATTTTCCAGTCGCCTAGGGTCCAACCGATATGGTCACGAGCCCAGGAGAGGCGCTGCAAGCGATGTCGTGATGTTAGGATAGGCAATCGCGTCGGTCGTCTGCTGCCATGGACCATCGACGCCTTATTTCGACTCGCTTCCCGCGCCCGGGTTCCCGGGTTCGATTCCCGGCGGGGTCAGGGATTTTCTCTGCCTCGTGATGACTGGGTGTTGTGTGATGTCCTTAGGTTAGTTAGGTTTAAGTAGTTGTAAGTTCTAGGGGACTGATGACCTTAGATGTTAAGTCCCATAGTGCTCAGAGCCATTTGAACCTTATTTCGACGCACTGTCCTAACGGATACATTTTTCGTGCGTCCCACACTGGTATTTCACGCAGTGTTGTTTGTTTGTTAGCACTGAGGATTCTACGCAAATGGCGCTACTCCCGGTCGTTAAGCGAAAGCCGTCGACCACTGTGCTGTCCGTTGTGAAAGGTAATGGCTGAAATTTGATATTTTCGGCACGCTCTTGACACTGTGCATCTCGGAAAGTTGAATTTCCTAATAATTAGAATGTCCCATGCGTCTAGCTCTAGCTACTATTCCGCGTTCAGATTCTGTTAATTCCCGTGCTGCAGCCATAATCAGGTCTGAAACCTTTTCGCCTGTGTGCAACTGACAGCTCCGCTATCGCCCTGCCCTTTTACACCTTGTGCACGCGATACTACTGCCTTCAGCACTACTCCACGACTTTCGTCACAGCACTAACGTGCAGTCCTAACTTGTTGTGATTTCTCTATTTTGGACCTGTGACGACCAATTTTTAAGATCTACAGTAAGGTTTTCACTAACATCGGGATCAGTAAATCTAGGCTTCTCATATATTTAAGACCGTTACATAAAACTTCTTTTCCTACCTGCGTAAAACTAATATCCGTACTGTTTACCATCCTATCATAGAATTTGTTCTCTTTCTTATTACTAGCAGGTATACAGGCGTTGTTAGTCACCGAGGAGTTTTTTTAATAATTTTGCTAATTTATTTTCGTGTCTGTTAGTAATTTCACATTTTCGGTTATATAACAACTCGTTGACATAACACCTATTTGACAATTAAAACTGTGTTTAAAAGCACTAGTTTGAAACAAATAAGATATATACGCTTCTTCATTCAGTCTATCTTTCTTAGCATAAAGTTCCACAGTTCTGCTACACACAACTTGTACTAGTTTCATTTGTTATACTGTTTCTGCGAGGATTCAGAGATGGTGCACTCCATAGACAGACGTCCACCAGGTAGCCTGTTGCTTGCACCACATAGGCGGATGTGGTCACGGTTTGGGTGGGAACAGCTTTGCCGCGCACCGAACGACTGTGGCCACCTCCAGTACATCTGTACTCGGAAAAGTCCGAGGCCACGCTGTCGTATGCATTGACCACTTCTCTGCCACAAACCTCCTCACCTCACCTTGAGTATCCTCTTAAGACACGAGAGGAACGTGCTCAATACACAGAAATACAAACTTTATAAAATTGGTTCGTGTGGTCTCAAGGACCTTATGTTGTAATTAGAACGACAGCACCCACGTTTTACAGAATACAAAAGTGGTGCAAATTAATATTAAACTGCCTCTGATTATTCTACTAGTTGCGCGAGACAGTCCATTCTTAATTCACACAAAATACCCAAAATGACTGACATGATACAACACTTATTCCTAATGAATTACTTATCGATAAAAATAAAATATCATGGAAGATCGAGAAATAAGGTTTTATCCAAGAGAGACAAGACAGGGACTCAATAATTTCACTAACTACACTACACTACACTACACTGTACTTCCCAACATAATTCCTACCATCCTTTCACCAAGCTATATTTACACTCATCAAACTGCTAGGTATACAAAGACAGTGGTCTATCCAAAACTACTCATAGGTTTACCCAAGTAACGATACACAGAACAGCGAAACTCCTCTTTGTCGCTACAGCAACTTCAATCCTTTAAGACAAAAAACTCCAAAAATTACGTACACCACTTCATTCGAGAACGTCGATGTACCT
Organism: Schistocerca americana; assembly: GCF_021461395.2. Taxonomy (NCBI): domain Eukaryota; kingdom Metazoa; phylum Arthropoda; class Insecta; order Orthoptera; family Acrididae; genus Schistocerca; species Schistocerca americana. The sequence continues at coordinate 90,890,058 of NC_060130.1, forward strand.
TCTTGAACGTGATAATCACATAATCTCTTCTTCCTTGATAGAACTACTCGTGAGGAGTCCAGATGGTCCCATCTTTTCTTCGTTTATCCTTTTTCATGGTTATTTGTTGGGCGAACGTACCTCTCGTAACCTCTGGTACCACCGGTAGTCATGCACCGCGGTTCGGTGGTTCCTTTATGACATTCTCACCAATGAAAGCAAATAAATCAATACACTTCTGAGACAGACAAACATACCACAGATTATCGTGCTACACCGGTGCTCGACATACACACATCATTACTTCCTACACTGGGAATTCAATTTAAGAAAGACTCCCGAAATCTGCTTCAAACATGAGCTCAGCGCTACTTCTGCGTCTCGCAGTTCAATAAAAACATACTCCCAACCTACCCACCGCACTACTTCCGCATCCAGGAATTCAACCTCAAACTCATCATTGCTTAACTACCTGGCAGAAATCTACCTAGTGGTTTTATCCAAACTTCCCCAAATGAAATGTACACATTTAAGATATACAACCAACTCAAAAACGTTATCACTTCCAAAAAGAAAAGAAAAAGATTTGCATCCACGCAAGGGCAAGGAATAAGCAGGTTCAGTTATCATCATACCACGAATGTACTGAAAAAGTTAGTCGCCGTCCGTCTAGAATGTTTTTTTCACTCTCTGAATTTCTCCATTGTACATGCTTACTTGCCTGTTCACGAAGAAATGCTTTATGTAACAGATCACAAAAGCTCATCTACACTTCATTCTGTCAAACTTCCCAAAGAAGTCACCGGAGTTTTTCGACTCTCAAAACACAAATAAAAGCAAAAGAAAATGGTCTGTTCTCACGTAATTCGCATATAGTCAGACCCCATATCTGTCGCAAAGCTTTACACACTGCCCATAACTTTCACTGTTCTACCAAGTTGAGGGTTACAGAAAGACATTGCATCAGCAAAACACGAAAGTCCCGGACGTGGTCCTCTTTCATAACACATACCTGCAGAAACAGTCATAAATTCTCATTAATTTATCTATCCCTTATATCAGTTCACCGAGCGAGGTGGCGCAGTGGCTAGCACACTGGACTCGCATTCGGGAGGACGACGGTTCAATCCCGCGTCCGGCCATCCTGATTTAGGTTTTCCGTGATTTCCCTAAATCGCTCCAGGCAAATGCCGGGATGGTTCCTTTGAAAGGGCACGGCCGACTTCCTTCCTCGTCCTTCCCTAATCCGATGAGACCGATGACCTCGCTGTCTGCTCTCCTTCCCCAAACAACCCTGCCCGCATCTCGTGGTCGTGCGGTAGCGTTCTCGCTTCCCACGCCCGGGTTCCCGGGTTCGATTCCCGGCGGGGTCAGGGATTTTCTCTGCCTCGTGATGGCTGGGTGTTGTGTGCTGTCCTTAGGTTAGTTAGGTTTAAGTAGTTCTAAGTTCTAGGGGACTGATGACCATAGCTGTTAAGTCCCATAGTGCTCAGAGCCATTTGAACCATTTGAACCAAACAACCCAACCCTATATCAGTTCCTTACACCCTCAATTCATAACCCACCAAATTATTACATACCGGCAAAAACATTCATAATTCCTCATTAATTCGTCAATTCCTTCCATCTAATTAATTCGTCACTTATTAAATCATAAGCATCTTCAAATGGCTCTGAGCACTATGGGACTTAACATCTCTGGTCATCAGTCCCCTAGAACTTAGAACTACTTAAACCTAACTAACCTAAGGACATCACACAACACCCAGCCATCACGAGGCAGAGAAAATCCCTGACCCCGCCGGGAATCGAACCCGGGAACCCGGGCGTGGGAAGCGAGAACGCTACCGCACGACCACGAGCTGCGGGCATAAGCATCTTCAGAATAAGTTTGAATGCCATGTAACATGTCCGAGTACTACCTTATGCCTGGCCAAAATAAATTAAAAAAATATAATTCGCTTCTAATGAATTCACCATAACACATCAATCAGTAGAACCACAATGCAGCATCGTCCTCAACTAGAGAAAATCAATAAACGTATAAAATCAAATGGTACATCACCTTATAATCAATCACCTCAATTTTAGATGGCGTGGAAGGCCAATCATCACATTATTTCATAACATCCTCGTCCGCCTGCTTAACTGGTTGGTAACGTGCTTGCCTCACAGGCATTGGCCCCGGGTTCGATTCCCAGCCGGGTCGAAGATTTTGTCCGCTCGTGAACTGGGAGTTGTGTTGTACTCATCATCAGCCGCAAGTCGCCCAACGTGGCGCCGAATGAAATAAGACTTGCACTTGGCGGCTGAGACCGAATGGGACATCCTGGCCAACAATGCCATACGATCATTTCATTTTTTTCATTAACATCCTTGCCACAAGAACTTACAAATATCACCTTTCCTTATTGTTTCTGTTCATATAATTGCAACTAATTTCCAGATCTGGATAACTGACAACTTTTTACTGATGCATGAAACCTTTTCCGAAGTTCAACGCTACACACGCGGTTGGTAGTAGGAGATCTCTACTGACAAGTGATATAAAGACAATAGCTAAGAGTTCAGCATGAAAAGAAGAAATATGAAAGGGGGCTAAAAGAGATTCCTCTTTCAGCATTAAATAACACAATTCGTATACTCCTGGAGGGCAGATTGTGTAAGACATTAAATCCCAACATCAGACTTAACAACGTGCCAGTCAAAGGAGAGCAGGTCTTTCGGAATCTCGGCCCCCTTCTAGACAAGCGGTTGACCTTTAAAGATCACATAATGGTAGTGTCAGAATGAGGAACACAAATTATACAGGAAATAACTATCATCGCCACTGTTCAATACAGAATATCGCCTGAGATAGTAAAACACTATCAAAAGGTTATCCAGGCGGTCGCAATTTCCTTTGAAACCAGTGTCTGGGCACATAAAAAGAGAGTGGGAGGACCGAAAATCGTTAGTAGAATGCAGATGGGAGTACTTGTATGACTCACAGGTGCGTGTAGACAGGACAACGTCAATACATTACCTACTAGTTACACTGGAACCGTGCCGTAGACCTGCCGATTCGAAGGATTTTAACCATTTACTGACTACGAAGAAGAATCGTAGAAAAAGTGCAGGTAATAACGCGAAAGGTACTGGACAGAAGTCATGCATTACAGATTTTATGTCGTCTCGTTGTCTCTGTAGAGCTGTGCCGTGGGAAGCAAGGACTTCAAACTTATGCGTTGAATTGGGAGATAATTGCGGGGCTTAGAAAAAGTGATCATTTAATTCTGTTGCACAGTGTAAGTCATTCGAATACTTTTGAGCCTGATAATACATCTGACATAGAGCCCCACCTACTCTCCTCACACATCTCAGATGAAGTTTGGTGGCTGGGATCCTCTTTCTGTAACATAAACTGCACGCATAAATTAACTGGGTTCTTTATTCGTAAGAATAGAAAGTTTACTTATCTCGAGATAGTCGTTGTGGTACAAGCTCTCTGTATAGTCCACGTCAGCCTCTCTGCTGGTGAAGTACAAAGTCCGCCGTGTACACTATAAGGGTTGTTATGTGCTGCCTGTCTCTGCGGAGTTAATTGCTATTGCTATCCCGCTGGGCTGCGACTGATGACACTGCGACTTACTCGGTGTGACAGACTTCCTCAGAGTCGAACAGACTGGCCCTCCGGTCTGCAGCGGCGATCCTAAATACTGGTGGCCGAGAGGACGTTGGAGGTATGTTTCCTGCGAGTTCATTGTTGGCCACTATCCGTCGTCTCGCAATCTCTTTGCCACATGGTGTGCTGGTGCCAGCTCACGCAAGCACAATCGAGATAATTCTGTCTCTTAATTTTAAGGGGATGGAGGCCGTGGCCACACGAGGAGCTAGCTTGAGGTGAACATCCAATGAAGCTGAGATGTGTGAGGAGAGTGGGTGGGGCTCTATGTCAGATGTATTATCAGGCTCAAAAGTATTCGAATGACTTACACTGTGCAACAGAATTAAATGATCACTTTTTCTAAGCCCCGCAATTATCTCCCAATTCAACGCATAAGTTTGAAGTTTGGCTCGGACGATGCTTGGTACAGCAAGGTGTCGACAGATGCGAAAAGAAAGCCAGAGCTGAAAAGTTTGTGTAAGGTGGGTTTGTGATGTCATATTGGCACCAAATTTCACCAGAATTCTACCAAAAGCCACCGCGGACGTGTCACACGACGGGAAGGTAGGTCTTAACAACGTCCGACATTCCTGACACCCGCCCCAGATGATTCAACTCTTCTCTAAGGACATTGGGGTTGCAACCTCATCGAATGTGATCTGACCGCGTCGGACTGTAGTACTATGACAATTTTTGCTCTCGTATACTAGGTGGTTGGGTGGATGTATGGATGTGAAACGTGGACGATAAATACAGTAGTTCAGACAAAAAGAGAATAGAAGCTTTCGAAATGTGGTGCTACAGAAGAATGCTGAAGATTAGGTGAGTAGAACACGTAACTAATGAGGAGGTATTGAATAGAACTGGGGAGAAGAGGAGCTTGTGGCACAACTTGACAAGAAGAAGGGATTAGTTGGTTCTGAGGCATCAAGAGATCACCAATCTAGTACTGGAGAGCAGCGTGGGCAGTAAAAATCGTAGAGGGAGACCGAGGGATGAATACACTAAGCAGATCCAGATGGATGTAGGGTGCAGTAGTTACCTGGAGATGAAGAAGCTTGCACAGGATAGAGTAGCATGGAGAGCTGTATCAAATCAGTCTCTGAACTGAAAACCACAGCAACGACAACATTCTGGGTGGAACCACTAGGGACCGTACAAAACTATTTTACAGATTCGAACGTAATCCAAAGCCGTGAAGGGTGTTTATGTTTTCTCAACTCTTCTGTTTCGCGCTGTTTTGTGGCATGATCAGAGGGGTGGGGGAAGGCGCAATATTGCCAAGTACGTGAATAATATGGTAATGGGTACGTCCCAGTTCGGCAACCACCTCCTTGCAACCCACACACCTTTGTTGACCACATTAAAAACATTCCTGGACAGAGACGTCGAGGTTCGCTCAGTTGAGTGGCTCTCCACTGCTGCTAGGCGCATTGCTTGCTGGCATACGAGATATAAAGTGTGTCGATGGGCTCGCCTCCCCCCGAGCGCTAAAGCAGCATTGGAGCGCCACTTAGCTGAATGGGTGTCAAAGTCTCGGTACAGAACATTTATAAAGTGGTCAACAAAGCTGCGCAGGTTTCATCGAGAGTGTTACCCTCCTGGAGGCTCTCAGAGCGACCCCTCGTTGTTTTTTTCACACGATCGTCAACATCGCATCCCACCCCACGTTCCCGTGATCACTCCACAGAAGGCTACAAAACAGGAGCGCAGAAAAAGCATTAACAACTCTTGCTACTTCGGATTACGTTCGAATTTCGTCGAATGGTATTGGATGATCCATAGCCGTTCCACATCGTATACTAGAGTGAAAATTGCGGTCACGCTACACTCCTAAGGCTCGGATCACGTTCGATAGGTTTTCAGCGCCATGATGTCCTTAGAGAACTATGGTGTTGCTCATCACACTGCGAGAGGTCGTCTTCAAATGGGAAATGTGTTGGAATCAACACTCTAAGGGAAATACTGGTTTCGTAAACGCCCTTTATACCGACCCTGAAACTTTTTCGTGTTTATTCTGGGTAGTGTTGTGTTTCAGAAGTTTTCCTCGGCCACCCATAAGAAAACCGCGTGTTTTAAACGAAGAAGGGCTGAAATGTGGGTAAGAGGGATTGTGACGACATTTCCGTCGTGTGACACGTCCAAGGTGGCCATGGGTAGAATTTTGGCAAAATACACAGATCAAAAAATGGTTTGCATCACCTCGGTTACGAGAGTTCCGGAACCTGTACAGAAAATTGGAATAGAGATCAACATAAACATCATTTCCGCCCTTTTTATTGCTCATGAAAATCACACATTGCATGGTGTGCCACCTTACAGGGAGACCTTCAGGTGGTGGTCCAGACTGCTGTACACACCGGTACCTCTAATACCCAGTAGCACGTCCTCTTACATTGATGTATACTTGTATTCGCCGTGGCATACTATCCACAAATTCATCAAGGCACTGTTGGTCCAGATTGTCCCACTCCTCAAAGGCGATTCAGCGTAGATCCCTCAAAGTGGTTGCTGGGTCACGTCATCCATAAGCAGCCCTTTTCAATCTATCCCAGGCATGTCCGATAGGGTTCATGTCTGGAGAACATTCTGGCCACTCTAGTCGAGCGATGTCGTTATCCCGAAGGAAGTCATTCACAAGATGTGCACGATGGGAGCTCGAATTGTCGTCCATGAAAACGGATGCCTCGCCAATACACTGCCGATATGGTTGCACTATCCGTTGGAGGACAGCATTCACGCATCGTACAGCCATTACAGCGGCTTCCATGACCACCAGCCGCTTACGTCGGCCCCACATGATGCCACCCCAAAACATCAGGGATCCTCGCCCTTCCTGCACTCGCTGGACAGTGTGTCAAAGACGTTCAACTTGACCGGGTTACCTCCAAACACGTCTCCGACGATTGTCTGGTTGAAAGCATATGCGACACTCATCGGTGAAGAGACCGTGATGCCAGTTCTGAGCGGTTCATTCGGCATGTTGTCGGGCTCACCTGCACCGCGCTGCATGGTGTTGTTACAATGATGGACCTCGCCATGGCCGTCTGGAGTGAAGTTGCGCATCATGCAGCCTAATGCGCACAGTTTGAGTCGTAACACGACGTCCTGTGGCTGCACCAAAAGCATTATTCAACGTGGTGGTGTTGCTGCCAGGGTTCCTCCGAGCCATAATCCATAGGAAGCGGTCATCCACTGCAGTAGTAGCCGTTGGGTGGCTTGAGCGAGGCATGTCATCAACAGTTCCTGTCTCGCTGTATCTCCTCCATCGCTTTGGTTCACTCCGAGACGCCTGGACACTTCCATTGTTGAGAGGCCTTCCTGGCACAAAGTAACAATGCGGACGCGTTCAAACAGCGGTATTGATCGTGTAGGCATGGTTGAACTACAGACAACACGAGACGTGTACCTCCTTCATGGTACAATGGCTTCTGATCCGCTGTAGTACTCCCTCCTTCTAATAGGCGCTGCTCGCGCATGGTTGTTTACATCTTTGGGCAGGTTTAGTGACATCTCTGAACAGTCAAAGGGACTATGTCTGTGATACAATATCCACAGTGAACGTCTATGTTCAGGAGTTCAGGGAATTTGGGTGATGCAAAATTTTTTTTGACGTGTGTGTATGTCAATGTGACATCATTAACTCACCTTACACCTTACATCAGTTTCTGAGCTCTGATATTACTTCCTCACGTGTCAACACGTTGCTATTCTAAGCGTCGCCGGTCCGGAGGGTGACGTCACAGGGCTCCATGCTTTTGCATCATTACATAGGAACGTTGTAAGCATCTTCGAGCCAAATTTGAAGCTCATACGTTGCAATAGAACACAATTACGAGGCTTCGAAAAAGTGATCCCTTAATTTTGTTGTGCAGTGTAGGTCATTTGGATACTTTTGAGCCTGAGAATACATCTGGCATACAGCCAAGAATCTCCACCCACACCAACTCTCTTCACAGGTCTCAGCTTCATAAATGTAAATGGTTACACTCCTTCGAATCTAAAGATCTATGTGGCATGCTCTCAGGATAATCAGTAGGTACTCTACTCATGTTCTCCTGTTTGTACGCATCTGTGAGTCATACAAGATTTCCCCTCTGCATTCTTCACCGGTTCTCCCCGTGTCAGTTTATGTGCCCTTTTACGCAATAAGATACTAAGGGGCGACACCAATACTTCTCAATTATGATACTGAAACAAACTGATTGAACCAATACAGAAAAACTTAAGACCACTGACGATCCGTAATGAGCGAGACCGATTCAGTCACTGCAAATGACATCATACAGCAAAGCCGCTCCACGAAGCCATAAATATTCCACTACTCCAGCCGACTAGTCTGGAGTCAATCGAAAAATAGTATCTACGGTATTAATGTCGTTCGCACTTCATTCTCTGATTACTGCACTATAAAATCTTGTGTGGGATTGTTCCAGGTTTAGTCATACTAATGCTGCCTGATGTGAAGGGTACCGATCTGTAACAACAGATCATTACGAACCAGCATTAAGTACTGAAGCCGACACTGATGGGTAGTCCGTGATTTTACCAACACCGCCCCAGTAAAGGGCATCATCAGCTCTGAAACTTCAGCATCGTTCGAGTAAGACGGTCTACCGAACAGTTCAGCACTACATTACGGCTTCTGACATCGCGGTCCATCTGATGCGATAACTCGGGCAGCGACCTGTGATGGACAGAGCACTCTCAGGACGGAGTGTGAGACAAACACTCACGGGGCGCGGTCACGGCCTCCTCCACAGCAGACCAGTCCTATCGAGCCAATAGCCGGGCGACCCGAAACACTCCGAATCTCCGGGCTGTGCTCGCGGCTGATGCAGCTGTTGTATCTGCCGAAAATACACTCGTCGGTACAATGGTGGCTTCTTCACTTTGCTCTGGGAGGAGACGGAGTGGAGACTACACTGATGGAAGAAAGTCATGGGATAGCGATATGCACATACAGAGATGCCGGTAATATCGCGTACATAAGGTATAAAAAGACAGTGCATTGACAGAGCTGTCATTTGCACTCAGGTGATTCATGTGAAAAGGTTTCCGACGTGATTATGGCCGAACCACGGGAATCAGACTTTGAACACCGCATGGCAGTTGGAGCTAAACGCATGGGACATTCCACTCCGGAAATCGTTAGGGACTTTAGTATTCCGAGATCCACAGTGTCATGAGTGTGCTGAGAATACTACATTTCAGGCATTACCTGTCACCACGAACAACGCGGTGGCCGAAGGCCTTCAGTTAACGACCGAGAGCAGCGGAGATTGCGTAGAGTTGTCAGTGCTAGCAGACAATCAACACTACCTGAAATAGCTGCAGAAATCAATGTGGGACGTACGGCGAACGTATCCGTTAGGACAGTGCGGCGAAATTTGGCGTTAATGGGCTATGATAGCAGACGACCAACGCGAATGCCTCTGCTAACAGCACGACATTGCCTGCAGCACCTTTCTTGGGCTCGCGAACATTTCAGATGATAAGACATGATGACAGGATTCTAGTGGGACGCAAACCCCAAGAAGTCATGGACCTAAGTTGTTACCAAGGCACTGTGCAAGGTGGCCCCATAATGGCGTTTGCCACGGCCCCAGGAGACGCCGGCAGGATTGGACGTGTATCCTGAACAGTGTTTTCGGGAGGGCGTTCCTCTGCTCTCGCAAGCCAGATGTTGGGGTGCGCCTGGGAGTACACCAGTCTCCACAGCTGTGGATCCCAGCTCATCTCTACGTCCAGCTTCCTGCATCGCCCCCCCTGTTGTTGTTTGCATCTCCAGTAAAAGACAACGGTGCCGCGTTTTGGGTGGTGGCGTGGGGCGGGGGGAGGGGGGGGGGGGGCGGGGGGAGGAATGTGCTGGCGCACGCCTTTGCCAGCACACCGGTCGGCACTAGGAAACATTGTGTAGCAGGCGCTGAACTAGGCGCACCTATGACTAGAGAAGACCAACACACTCCCACAGGCTATGCGCCGATAACGCCCCCTGGGCAGCGTGCATATGGAACACCGCCGCCGACCGAGGAGTCTCAATCAATCTCTCTCAGTACCCCAGTAAGTCACACCTCAGTACGTTGCACTGTGCTCTAGTCTTCCACACTGATACTCCTCGCCTCGCACCTTAGCTAGCTGTGAGGGGATGTTAGTAATTGTATATAGTCGTGACATGGACACGGACAAGATTCAAGAATTAGTACATGATATTTGATTGCTGTCAACCACAGAACTTCAGATTGGACATCATCGAATTAAGTACTCCACTGGTTCCTGTAATAAAGTGTATGTTAACCACTTGTGCTTTTTGTGTTGTAATGAGAGGAAACCGGTGACCCACCGATTATATCACCCTCTCCTCATCCAGCCAGGAATCACAAAACAGTACAGGAGAGCACAGACACAACAAGGAGACACATTGATGTTAAAATACAAATGTTACAGTCAAGTGCTCAGAATGGCGAGCGCTTGCTGGCTGGGCTACTAGATGCACGGTGGTCGAGTTTCATAGGAGGTCGCGGCCATCCTTTTAGACAATCAACCGACGGTCAGGACAGCACTCATTTATCACAGTTTTGTTCTGAGGGATGCCGGCGTCACGATCTATTGCGTGTGTAGCTTTTGTCGGCGTTGATAACGCTGACTGCTCAGCCATGTGTTCACGGCGACGCCTTCTACTGAAGACTCTGTTTTGCGAGGCTGCTCTGGGGTCTGCAGTCGCTGTTTTCCGAGCAGCCGACTTTTGAAAAAGCCAACTTCAGCATTCTCCGGAATTTCATTTTTGTTCCAGAGGAATGCAGTCTTCCCGAGAAATAAATTTCACAGATTGCAATAAAGAGTTGCATTGACGTTAAATGAAAGTGTTCTCCATCACAGAACGACGGCCCTATTGGAGGCATTGGGGGAGTACCTAGTCTGTGTGAGGTCGCCACCCCCTGACCGTGGCGGTGGTGTGTGTGGGTGGGGCTGCTTTGCTATGTCTTAGACAAACGAGTCGCACTTGGGGCGGCCAGCCTTTGATCTCCTGTTCTTCAGTTGACTATACATGTTTTTGTGTTGGCCTTGCCTCAAGGCGGTCAGCAACAGCAGCGAACTCGTGCCGTGCCAGAAGGGCCGTACACCACAAAGCATGGTGCGGCGGCAGCAGCTGGCTCTTTGAAAAAGCGGTCTGAAGCGGTCTTCAGAATTTCATTGTTGTTCTAGAGTGGTGTAGTCTTTCCGAGAAATATGTTTAACAGATTCCGCAACAGTATATCAATGTCACCAGAAGGAACTCTTTGTCGACCACAAGCAGTAAGAGAGAACACACCTCTATCCCTACCTTCGTTGAGGAGAGGGATGGAGGGAGGGAGGTTCAAAATGGCTCTGAGCACTATGGGACTTAACTTCTGAGGTCATCAGTCCCCTAGAACTGAGAACTACTTAAACCTAACTAACCTACGGACATCACACACATCCATTCCCGAGGCAGGATTCGAACCTGCGATCGTAGCGGTCGCACGGTTCCAGACTGTAGCGCCTAGAATCGCTCGGCCACCCCGGCCGGCGAGGGAGGGCGGAATGAGGGGTGTAAGGCGGTAAGACTGCCTCCAAGTTGGTTAGTTCGAGGAGAAAGCGTGTTCCGCTACTACTCCCTCTGCTGTCTTTTGGGACAACGACTATCGGCAGTACATGTGCTGCATTATGCCTCGTTCGTTACAAGTGCTGGTTTTTTCACGACAATTTCGAAATGTAATGAGAATAGTGCTGCACTCTTTCCATCAGTTGTGGTAGTGTGTATCGGTATCGATAACCTGGGCTGTAGGGAGATTGTCAAGCAGGCATCTGTAGCGAACTCTGAAGTCAAACGGCGACGGATACAGTCCTCAACTTATTAAACTCCTCTCTGTCCAACATCACCATCTCATCAGTTGAAACCGAGCGGGGTGGCGCAGTGGTTAGTACACTGGACTCGCATTTGGGAGGACGACGGTACAAGCCCGTCTCCGGCCATCCTGATTTAGGTTTTCCGTGGTTTCCCTAAAGCGTTTCATGCAAATGCCGGGGTGGTTCCTTCGAAAGAGCATGACCGATTTCCTTCCCAATCCTTCCCTAATCCAAGATTGTGCTCCGTCTCTAATGACCTCGTTGCCGACGGGACGTTAAACACTAATTTCACCCTCCTCCTCCTCGCCAATTGAATATATTCCTCACAAAAAAAAAAAAAAAAAAGTACCTTACACCTCAGTTTTTTTCCGCCAGCTTGTAGGCGTGCACACTGGACTTGCACACAGGAGGACGATGCCTAAAACCCGCGTCCCACCATCCTGATTTAGGTTTTCACCGATTTCCCTATATCGCTTCAGGTAATTGCCATTATGGTTCCTTTGAAAGGGCCTAGTCAGCTTCCTTCCCCATCCTGCCCTAATCCTATGAAACCAATGATCTCGCTGACTGCTCCCCTCCCCCGTTTCAACCAACCAGTCTTGTAGGTGAAAGGTAGAGTTTGACTGCACCTGCCACTAGTTTCGAGTGCTATTGTGAAACTTTTCCCAGCAGGATAACACCAGTTGTATGGCATTATCCATTTTTGAGCTGTATTGCGATTTTAGGCAGTCCATGTGTAGTGCTATCCATTTAGTTGCGTAATTAGGACCGATGTGTATGATTAATTACCCAATTACGACCGATGTGTATGATTAATTACGTAATTAGTACCTTTCTTTAATTCAGTTTCCCAATAAAAATAAATGAAGTACTCTACCAAACCTTCCTCTCCTGCATCTGGGCGGTTTCCATGTATGGGAGGAGGGGGGGGGGGGGGATTTATTCTTGGGCCTTCTGTCCAGAAGGGTCACAGTCGAATCCCAGAAAGGGCACCACCAATTTTAATTTGTCGCCAATTCCAAGCGCCTCTGATGGTGTAATTATACTAGTGGGGAGGGGGGGGGGGCGTGCACTTTAGCTTTCCGTCCAGGAAGACCAGGGTTTGAGTCCTAGAATCAGCACAGCCATGTTTAATTTCCCGTTTCCCGCCAGTTCCCGGGTGGGTGGTGGGGTGGGACGTTAGCACATCACTGGGGCAAAGAAATCCCCATCAAAATTCAATATTCCCGCCAAAATTCGAATTTCCCGCAGAAGTTTGAAATTCCCACTAAAATTCCCGCACAACTTCGAAATTTTCGCCAGTTGGGGAGGTGGTGGGGAGGGATGAGGAGGGGTGGGGCATGGACCCACGTGCAGGTTGAGAAAAACACATGACATCATCCGGGGGTGGGTGCAGGCGTGGTTTGGGGGTAATTAATTGATCAATTTAATCAATTTGTTATCATAATTGCACCTAGATCCTCATTATCCTACTACTAACGTCAACTAACCACCTCCAGTCTCAAAGGTAACTAATGCTCATAACTGTTACAGCTTGCATGTAAAGCAAACCTGATTCGCATCTTCATAGTTGCGCTACTAGCGCCACTCTTATGCAACTGGCGCCGAATTTCAACAGACATTATCTTTAGGTTGTATAACACGCCTACCAATTGTCCTTTATGTTGCACAATTCCTTCTCGGCGTTTCGATTTTTTTTCCAGCAGTTTATTTATGTATGGCGTAAATTTATACGTGAGAGTTTTTATGTGTGAGAGCTCGGTGAGGCCGGAGATGTAATATCCCCTAAAAGCATAGTAATACCAATTTTTTTAGGTACAGTGCACAGATGTCCAGAAACGTAGCATGCTGCTAACTCAGAACTTGTCCCGTTTCTTTGGCCTGCTGTGTTGGCTAGGGTCATGTAATGGAGTCCCCCCCCCCCCTCCATGTAGAAAAAGAAGCCGCATCCCCATTGGCTCTTAGGAAATGCTTTTTGAGTTACGCTTGGTGGGCCGTCGAAATGTAAGTACGTGTGTTGTTCAGAAGGTGGTCTGTTCTAAATTGAAATTGACTGTGTAGTCTAGATTACGGATAAATGCTTAGGAGCTAATGCATTCAGATTCAGTTTAGTAATCGTTAATGTTGTGGTAAATGTCACATATTTTTTACGATTAAATCCACATGTAATGTATGAAACGGTGACCGTGCTTTGTCCTCAGTCGGTGTGAGATCGTGTGCCATCAGCATTATCGCTTTGCTTTCATTCAGTGTTCCTGCTCACTTTGTCATCTGCTGCATGTGACTGCATGGAGTACTAATTCATTGGAGCGAGTAGCTTAAGTGAGTGAATTTGACGAGGTGTAACGGACCTTGCCGTCCATCAGTGATAAGCTCATGTGCTGGATTGTAAGAGTGTAAACCTCGCTAATCACTCTATAATTTAAACTCTCTCGCAGATATTTCAGCATACATTCAATCGGATTTCCCCTTTGGTTGAAGTGTTCTTGAATAGCACATTTTGGTTAGATCGATCTTGCTCATTGTGTAGTTCTGCTCATCATGGGTTAGGAATTCTTATCATTAGAAAGTGCTCGATCCACTGAGTAAAATAAACCACTGTATCATTGCTAACAGCTTCATGTCATGAATTTTAGCCCAGTTATTGAACTTCCATGGGTTGGTTATGAGCCTTTTGTTTTTCCTGAAATACTTTCTCCAGTCACCGTAACAGAAGTGCAAGCTTTCCACAAACTGCTGCAGATTTCAATGCTGGGTCATCAACAAGTGTCAGTGTGCGAAATATTCAACGAAACATCATCGGTATGCGCTTCCGGAGCCGAATTCTCACTCGTGTACCCTTGATGACTACACGACACAAAGGTTTTCGCCTTGCCTGGGCCCGACAGCACCGACATTGGACTGTTGATGATTGGAAATAAGTTGCGTGGTTGGACGAGTCTCGCTTCAAATTGTATCGAGCGGACGTGCGTGTACGAAAACTTCATGAATCCATGGACCCTGCATGTCAGCAGGGCACTGTTCAACCTGCTGGAGGCTCTGTATTGCTGTAGGGCGCGTGCTGTTGGAGTGAAATGGGACCCCTGATACGTCTAGTTACGACTCTGACAGGTGACACGCACGTAAGCATCCTGTCTGATCACCTGCATCCATTCATGTCCATTGTGGATTCCGACGGACTTGAGCAATTCTAGCATGAAAATGCGACACCCCATAGTCCAGAATTACTACAGAGTGGCTCCAGGAACACTTTTCCGAGTTTAAACACGTCCACTGGCCACCAAATATTATTGAGCATATCTGGGATGCCTTGCAATGTGCTGTTCAGAAGAGATCTGTACCCCTTCTTACTCTTACGAATTTTTGGACAGCCCTGCAGGAATAATGGCGTCAGTTCCCTCCAGCACTACTCCAGACATTAGTCGAGTCCATGCCACGTCGCGCTGCGGCACTTCTGCGTGCTCACGGGGACCCTACACGCTATTAGGCAGATGTACCAGTTTCTTTGGCTCTTCAGTGTAGTATTGTATGCAGAACTTTCATTTGGTGTCCCCCCTGTGTGATTTATTAGTCAGTGCCTTTCAAAATTATTCATGACTGAATAATTCCTCCGCAAGAGGCCTTCACTGTTGATCATATTGCTGACGTGTATAAATGTTTTACGTATTCATATAATGGACCATGTGAAATTTATACTTGCTTGGGAAGTGTTCACTGTGTCGTACGTGATAGTCGAATTTCATTATATGTCCATCTTTAGCAGATATGATCTTGAACCAGTCATATAACTCTCACTTTCCGCTTTCCTTTGCATTCTGCGCACACTCAGTAATTAGTGCAGAATAGTCCCCAAGAGCCTTTTGTGATGGGAATTTCTAAACAATATTCAGTTCAGTTATGAAATATGAATGCAAAAGGAATCGACTGACCTGGGTGTTACTATTCGAGTGGGTAACCATTATGTTCCGAGCAGCCAAATGTTACGTCCTCTCTGCTAATGATAAATGGGTGGAGGGTGGCCAAAGGGATCTGTCACCGCAGGAATCTGGACAGGATGCAAAACAATGGTTGGTATATGTGCACTTTCAATAAGTATATTGTGGCGAACATGTGCATGAAAAAATACTACACTGTTGGCTACTTATGGCTGTAGTGGCTTGCTATAAGCAGAGGAGCTACACATACGTGCGTCTATGTACACCAGGGATGACCAAGATTTCGGCAGGCGGGCCGTGCCGAAGCGCTCAGTCCAGCTTCACATTTCCCCCACTGTCTGAGCACGAGGACAGGGAAGAGGGGAAAACTGAGAACATGCAGCATTTAGATGGCACTACAGCCGCACTGCGTACTGCTTCATTTTATATTTCACTTTTCTCAACAACTCAGGTCACAAAACAAATTTCCAGTATTATGCAATCATTTTTGGCGCACGGAAGAGATAATGTAATCTGCTAAAAACTGTCGGCATACGAACAGATGCAGACAATTTCACAGATTTCTGCATTCAAGTTGCCACGTTAATGTGACTTACTCAGTTTCATAATCGAGAAAAGGTCTTTCACTCAAATGTGTCGATTGAAATATTATAGCACTTTTGCAACCTGATTATGGAGACTTGGAAAACGTACCTGAGGAAAGAAATGTAGATGCCTGGTAAGTTTTAACGAAAAGAGCTTTGTCATTAAAACTGGAATGCCAGTCAGTTACATCTCCACATGCCCAGTGGCACTCCAATCAGGATGTTCTAATTTTCGTTCGTTCTTACTCTCCTTCGTCTTTTATAAATTCAACAACAGCGAGTCTTAGATCGAAAAATCGTTCTAGGCATCCCCCTTGACTTAACTAACGCACTCCTCAGTACTGTATGAAGTATCAACACTCAGTTCAGTTCCATTGAAAACAGTTGCAACTGACAATGGAATGATGCATGCGACTACAGAAATTTTACTATTCGTACCACCAATTTCTTCACGAGATCCAGGCCTGCAAATATAGCGCAAAGTGCTTTTTGAGGTACCGAACAGTGAATCCTGTATGTCTATAGTTGTAAGTTTTTGCTCTGTCATTTTCAACTAATTTTAAATTTTTCTGCACGATACTGTAGTGTCGTTTCATAGCAGATAAGTAATACCTTTCGCTAATGTGAATTGAGAATTGTCGTCCCTCTCTTCTTTCATTCCCGTTCATTTTAAAGGACTGCGAAGATATAACAGTAGACTGCCTCTTTTTGTGCAAACAGCCGTGAGATCTGTGAACGTCGTTCACACCACGGACAAATAGCGTAGGTTAAACAGCGCTGAAAGTACGATTCTGCCGAACTCAGAGAGCCGTACCGACCGAAAAACGCCGCTCCGTAATGCTAAATGAAACGTCGCAGTGTTCCGAGGACCGAGCTAAGCCAAGTGACAGGCCGGGCCTCGGTCCACTTCCGCACGTGTGAAGTCTGGCTGGCCCTGATGTACGCTGAATGATTGCCGGCACCAACTAGAGACACAGAAATAACCTCGAGTAGAAGCAATCTTGAACTAGAAGACTGGTTCCCAAGTGCTCGCCGCTTATAACGCTATGTTGGCGGTCTTCATTGGTCGGCGACGATGTCCTCCTCTCCACTGGATTTTACCCTGACCTGTGGAAGACTTCCTGTGTCCTGTTGTTCCCTAAACCTAACAAACCCCCCTCTGATACCTTTTCCTATTGTCCAATCTGCCTCACCTCCGTGTTCAGTAAGGTCTTCGAGGCCATCCTCTCTCGCCGTATTCACCGCCACCTTAACCAGCACCGCCTCCTCCTCTTACCCAATGTGGCTTCCGGCCTTCCTACTCTGCCGACGACCAGCTCCTTAACCTTACCAATCTTCTTTCCCTCCAACTTAACTCCCATCGCTCCGCTATCTTTGTTTCCCTCGAACCCCAAAACGCCTATGACCGTGTCTGGCATCCCAGGCTCCTCTTCAAACTCCAGACCTATGCTCTCCCCATCAACTTCGTCCGTCTCGTTGCTTCCTTCCTCTCCCATCGTCCCTCCTATGTGACTATTCACAATTCCAACTCCCGTACTTTCTACCCCTCTGCCGGCATGCCCCAAGGTTCTGTCCTTTCCCCTCTCCTCTGTCTCCTGTACACTGCTGATATGCCCAAACCTCCCCCTCCTGTTCATATTCTCCAGTTCGCTGATGACACCGCCTTCCTTCAACGGTCCCAACGTACCCTCCAAACCCACCTTCACCAATTCACCGCTTGGTGCAACCAGTGGTTCTTCTGTGTTAATCCCTCCGAGACCCAGGCGATCATCATAGGCTGCACCACCCGCTCCTTCCGCCTCTGTGATTTCTACCTCACCATTTATGGCCATCCTATCCACCTCACTCCTACCCTCAAATACCTTGGCCTCACACTCGACCGCCACCTCACCTGGACTCCCCATCTCCTTACCATCCGAAACAAAGCTCACAACCGCCTCTGCCTCCTGAAACTCCCGTCCGGCCGGATGTGGGGTCTGCATCCTTCCACCATCCTACACCTACAAATCCATGATCCGCCCCATCCTTTGTTATGCCAGCATCGCTTGGATTTCCACCCCTCCCCGGTTCTATAAAGCCGTCCAAATCCTCAAACGCCATGCGCTCCGCCTCGCCTTCCGCATCCGCCTTCTGTCCCCCGTGCGCATCCTCTACGACCTCATCCCCTTCCCCCACCTTCTCCTTTTCCTCGAACTCATCCGCACACTATATATTCTCCACCACCTTGATCCCCCTCACCACCTGGTGTCTCCCTTCCTCTCCACCCCCAACCAGTTGCCGCGCCTTTACCGTTATGTCCCTCCCTCTCTCCATCTCCACACCCTCCATCACCTTTCCCAACACAACTTCCACCGTCTACCCCTCCCAGATGATGAGCTTCGCCCTGACATCTACCCTTCCTACCAACTCTAACCCCCTCTTCCTGCCTCCTCCTCAGGGCTCCCTCTCCTCCCCCTCCCTCCTCCTGAGCGGCTTCCCCCTCCTACTCTCCCTCCATCTCTTGTGCCTCCTTTCAGTGTCTCTGCGCTCCCTCCTGCCCTGTCTTCCCTTTTCCTCTCCCGCCCCACGTGTCTCCTGCCCCTTCGTGAACCCACGGTTGCCCCTCCTCTCTTCATCCCGCCGCTTCCCGAGCTGCCCCATGCTCTCTCCTCCTTTTCCATCCTCTCTGACCTTTCCCTTGGCAGGTCCCACCTGGTAGTTTTATTCTTCGTCGTGTGTGCTCCAAGTGGGTTTTAAGTGTGTTGTTTCGGAGTGTTTTTAATACTGTGGCTAACTTTTAACCTGTGCACGCGCATTCAGTGTCTTCTCTGTGTTTTAAGAATCGCCAGTTGTGTTTTTTTAACTTTCTGGTGACTTCTTTAACTGTCCCCCATGAACGTCTCCATGTCAATGTATTTTTACCTCCATTTTCTCCCCTTACTCTGTTTTATGTTCCCCTTTTTTATCTCCTTATGTATGTATCATTTTATTCTTGTTTTAGTTGTTGTGTCACTCGGCTGAAGAGCGGCGGATTGTGCCGCTGACAGCCCTCCCCTGCCCATATGGGGCAGGGGAATGAAATCACAATAAAGAAGAAAAAAAAAGAACCTAGTCCAGCCAGTCTGGTACTCGCTCTGGATTTCGTTTCTATCTCGGCGGTACTGCATTCTGGTCGTTGCCCGTTGTTGACATTTGCCTGTCTCTGGTGCCGAGTGGATTTACTGTTGGTGTTTGGTGTTGTGGTTTCCACAAGCCTCCGTTGTTTATCTCTTCCTCGTTGTGTCGCTCATAGTCGGTCGTGGTCGGTTGTTGTCAGTTGCCCTTGGTCTGTTGTCCGACTAGTCCTGTGTTTACCTGGTGGTGCGTGCTCCACCGCCGGCGGCTTCCCCGCCGGGAGGCTCCGATCCGCAGCCCAAGGTGTTCCCGTTGTTGGTTGTGGTTACTACAGTTACATTATTAATTTCGATTATTATCTGATAAATTAATCCAGAAATAAACATAGTAAATAGTACAAGATTGCGTAATTAATAATAGAAATTTTAAGTGTGCCGTTAATACGTAATTTCAAATTTTTCTAAAAAAATTAATTTTAACTGTACATTCAGAATGAGAACTTGTCGATTATATCATCGAGACTAAAATATTTTAAAAAGTAATTCTTTTTTTATAAATTTTAGCTTTAAATATAACATACTGTGTATAAAATTTTATCAAATTTATCAGAAAAGCAACTGAGATAATATTGATCTGTCCGAAATTCGAAAAATACACTCCTGGAAATTGAAATAAGAACACCGTGAATTCATTGTCCCAGGAAGGGGAAACTTTATTGACACATTCCTGGGGTCAGATACATCACATGATCACACTGACAGAACCACAGGCACATAGACACAGGCAACAGAGCATGCACAATGTCGGCACTAGTACAGCAGCAATGCAGGCTGCTATTCTCCCATGGAGACGATTGTAGAGATGCTGGATGTAGTCCTGTGGAACGGCTTGCCATGCCATTTCCACCTGGCGCCTCAGTTGGACCAGCGTTCGTGCTGGACGTGCAGACCGCGTGAGACGACGCTTCATCCAGTCCCAAACATGCTCAATGGGGGACAGATCCGGAGATCTTGCTGGCCAGGGTAGTTGACGTAGACCTTCTAGAGCACGTTGGGTGGCACGGGGTACATGTGGACGTGCATTGTCCTGTTGGAACAGCAAGTTCCCTTGCCGGTCTAGGAATGGTAGAACGATGGGTTCGATGACGGTTTGGATGTACCGTGCACTATTCAGTGTCCCCTCGACGATCACCAGTGGTGTACGGCCAGTGTAGGAGATCGCTCCCCACACCATGATGCTGGGTGTTGGCCCTGTGTGCCTCGGTCGTATGCAGTCCTGATTGTGACGCTCACCTAAACGGCGCCAAACACGCATACGACCATCATTGGCACCAAGGCAGAAGCGACTCTCATCGCTGAAGACGACACGTCTCCATTCGTCCCTCCATTCACGCCTGTCGCGACACCACTGGAGGCGGGCTGCACGATGTTGGGGCGTGAGCGGAAGACGGCCTAACGGTGTGCGGGACCGTAGCCCAGCTTCATGGAGACGGTTGCGAATGGTCCTCGCCGATACCCCAGGAGCAACAGTGTCCCTAATTTGCTGGGAAGTGGCGGTGCGGTCCCCTACGGCACTGCGTAGGATCTTACGGTCTTGGCGTGCATCCGTGCGTTGCTGCGGTCCGGTCCTAGGTCGACGGGCACGTGCACCTTCCGCCGAACACTGGCGACAACATCGATGTACTGTGGAGACCTCACGCCCCACGTGTTGAGCAATTCGGCGGTACGTCCACCCGGCCTCCCGCATGCCCACTATACGCCTTCGCTCAAAGTCCGTCAACTGCACATACGGTTCACGTCCACGCTGTCGCGGCATGCTACCAGTGTTAAAGACTGCGATGGAGCTCCGTATGCCACGTCAAACTGGCTGACACTGACGGCGGCGGTGCAAAAATGCTGCGCAGCTAGCGCCATTCGACGGCCAACACCGCGGTTCCTGGTGTGTCCGCTGTGCCGTGCGTGTGATCATTGCTTGTACAGCTCTCTCGCAGTGTCCGGAGCAAGTATGGTGGGTCTGACACACCGGTGTCAATGTGTTCTTTTTTCCATTTCCAGGAGTGTAATACTGGTATCGACAACTACTGTTACGCGACAAGTGCTGCTGGAGCAGGAAGTCGCGTTACAAGTCCAAGAAGGGGCTCCGACACTATGTACCAAAATGTAGCCCCTGTTGCACCAGTACCTTCACTAACATACTTCACAGCCCACTGCCAGTCGGGCTAGTGCGATGCCGGTGATATTCCACTGTGAGATCTGGAATGATGCTGGTCCGCAGCTCGTGGCCGTGCGGTAGCGTTCTCGCTTCCCGCGCCCAGGTTCCCGGGTTCGATTCCCGGCGGGGTCAGGGATTTTCTCTGCCTCGTGATGACTGGGGTTGTGTGATGTCCTTAGGTTAGTTAGTTTTAAGTAGTTCTAAGTCCTAGGGGACTGATGACCATAGATGTTAAGTCCCATAGTGCTGAGAGCCATCTGAACCGTTTGAATGATGCTGAGATGGCTCGCTACACGACAGCAGGCCGGTGCAGTGGCAAGCGGGGTTACCTCATTCTGTGGTCTCTTTGTCCCTCTAAATGACTAGAAGTGTGGTCTTGTCGTATAAGATCTGACCAAGTGAGTATAAACACTGGCCGCTCTGACCTAGCAGTATCTGTCATCGACTGCTGCCTACGCCGATAGCTACTCCACACCAGCCGCCAATGCGATGTGTGCCACCTACTGTCATATACAACTAGCCGCCACTACTGGTCTACAAGCCGCTCCTAGGCTTGATGCTGCTGCTGCCCTTAACGGCCGCCATCCAGCTAGCGTCTCATCACAGCTGTTTCGACCGACTCTTCCACGTGCCTGAGGGTTGCTGGGTTTGGTCCCCAAACCCGGGTGCTCTTTGCAGCTAACTTACTGGTTGGTTCAAATGGCTCTGAGCACTATGGGACTTAACTTCTGAGGTCATCAGTCCCCTAGAACTTAGAACTACTTAAACATAAGTAACCTAAGGACATCACACACATCAATGCTCGAGGCAGGATTCGGACCTAGGACCGTAGCGGTCGCGCGGTTCCAGACTGTAGCGCCTAGAACCGCTCGGCCACTCCGGCCGGCTTAACTTACTGCTGCGGTTAATACCTGTCTAGTGTTTCCTCACGTTGCTGTAGGTGGAACATCTGACATAGGGACATGCATACAAGGCCGATGGCACAGTGACTCTGTCGAGGCCACCTCGCTGGCTGATGGCATCCGTAAGTGTCAAAACGTTGCCTGTGTTGTGCTGAAAGGAGCTCTTCCGCTCCGGGGTCGACGCACACACATCGATATGCCGCCAGCGGCTACTATGAGTTCTTGCTAGTTAAGGTAAAATGTTTTTATCGCAGCATTACAGATTCCACGCCTGCCAGAGAACTGGGCTTCACAACCATTTCGCTACTCACCGACATGATTCGTCCTCCTGCCAGTTTACGGTATCAGTGACTATTGGGCTATTCTCACTCTTATGTGGCTACCTGGCCATAAGAATTGGCTTCAGAAGAGCCAGTGACATCGAGCGATGTTATGGGTCAGTGTGCAGCCTCATAATCGCAGCGTGGTGAATGGTGACAGATCTGTTTGGCTGTTTGCTGTTCAAGTGGGTCAAGCATGTCTGGTAAGTTAGACTGACAAATTGCGTTCAAAGTGCAGTTTGTGAGTGGTGACTGAGGAAACACAAAAGAGATATCCGCCAGAATACGCCCAGTTTTGTGTACTCAGTGTAATTTGTTGGAGCACAGTGACACCAGTACTCAAGCGTCACCTCGTCACTTGTAACGTGCTTTAAGTGTAGAAGGGCTGGACATTTCTCCAGAGAAAACTCTGCTGTAAAGATTAAATAAAGTTAAAAATTGTTATAGTATTACTAAGATTAAGCAATTCCCTGTGCTTGTCCTATTATGTCTTGTCTTGTCCTATTGCTGGGTAATCGCTTTCCAATACGTAAGTCAGCAGAACAGGTGGTTGCCAATCCAAAAGTGGTTTCTGTCTTTGTTAGATCAAGAGGCTAAAGTCATTGGATAAAATAAAGATCTGGATAGGCAGTTAGATGCTTTCAAAGGGGACAGAGCCTCGTTCAGTTTATTGATAGCCATCCTAGATAGCCACTATTTTGATTTTCCTTTTTTTGTGTAAGTCAGACAGTTGCTACATATGGCCAAATTATGTTTAATATGTGGTACCAAAACGTATGTTATATACAATGAGGGCCTGAGGAATGTTCATTCATCCGAATAACTGAAGAAAGTCATAGTACAGCAGTATAGAACGCAGAATATTTTAGGTATTGTCGGGAACACTTAAATGGTGTGTCACAGAAACAGGGCGAACCCATGGAAAGTTTCATGGATAGAATAAGATATCTGAATATTAATACCCTTCACTCAACAGAGAGTGATCACACGAATAGGGTTTTTCTGCCGGAGACATAGCAAAGGGCATTAGACGCATCTCTATGGAACTTAATACCCGATGAGACATGAAAAAAAGTACAGAATTTCCTAAGCACTTATTTCGAGCTACGGGCACAGCAATGGCTTTAGATGAAATACCTGAGTCTAGGATAAGAGCGATGTTTTTTTTCTTTGATGTTAAATGTATCGACTGTAGACTTTCGGGCCAGAAATGGCGAGATTGCCGTCGGACACAGAGTAGAAAGTGTGGGAAAGTGAACATTGGGAATGGGACTGTAGACGAAATAGGTAATACGATGAAAAGGTGAGAGATGGGAATAACAAACTTCTGAACGGCGATAGGAGCCCCAAGGCCGCCGAACGGAGCCCCACTCAGTTTTAGCACCACCGGGTCCGCAGCTCGTGGTCGTGCGGTAGCGTTCTCACTTCCCACGCCCGGGTTCCCGGGTTCGATTCCCGGCGGGGTCAGGGATTTTCTCTGCCTCGTGATGACTGGGTGTTGTGTGCTGTCCTTAGGTTAGTTAGGTTTAAGTAGTTCTAAGTTCTATGGGACTGATGACCATAGATGTTAAGTCCCATAGTGTGTAAGTAGGCTGTTTAGGTTTTTTTATTGGTAACGCCACCTCTGTATGAAAATCACTGGCTGTGCTGTGTGCAGTCTGTGGCTGCTTTGCATTGTTGTAATACTCGCCATTGTAGTGTTGGGCAGCGGCAGCTGGATGTGAACAGCGCGTAGCGTTGCGCAGTTGGAGGTGAGCCGCCAGCAGTGGTGGATGTGGGGAGAGAGATGGCGGAGTTTTGAAATTTGTCATGAACTGCTATATTTATATATGATGATATCAAGGTAAATACATTGTTTGTTCTCTATTAATATCTTTCATTTGCTAACCATCCCTATCAGTAGTTAGTGCCTTCAGTAGTTTGAATCTTTTATTTAGCTGGCAGTAGTGGCGCTCGCTGTATTGCAGTAGCTTGAGCAGCGAAGATTTTTGTGAGGTAAGTGATTTGTGAAAGGTATAGTTTAACGTTAGTCAGGGCCATTCTTTTGTAGGGAATTTTGAAAGTCAGATTGCGTTGCGCTAACAAAATATTGTGTGTCAGGTTAAGGACAGTCGTGTATAACTTGTTAAAAAGGGGACGTTTCATATGTCGACCCTTAGCCGAGGATACCTCACTGGAATCTTCTGATTTTTTCTTGTAGTTTGTGTAATTAGTGTAGATTTTGTTTATTGCTAGCGCGTAATTGTAGAGAAAATCTCCTTTGTAGTTGCAGTCTTTCATTGTTGTACAGTAAAACAGTTGTGGCATGCATGTAGATTTGCACCAAGTATTTCGCAGTTGCAATTAACTAGATATTATTTTCAGTGCTATGTTAATGTGTTCTCTTATTTTTGATCTTCAAATTGTAGTTTTCTGTGTTATCGTGTGAAATATTGTGACAATTATGGCGTGTGAAAAACGTAATACTAGGCTCCAAAGTAAACTGAGAAATGACAGTGAAGACGAAAGCAGTGTGTTAGCGCCGCAGAGTAATGAATTAACTAATGTTCAAAGTAGTAATTTGGTAATTGCGCATAGGGAAATGGAGCGGGCGGCAAACAATGGTGTAGACAGTGAAACAGGTAGTGAACAGGGAAGCGTTATCGATCGATTGGTCGGCAACAGCTCGCCTCAGGAATCGGGAATGACAGAACACAATATTGCAAATACTACAGACTCAGGTTTTGGTTCTCACCGTTTTCTCAAATGAGTCAAGACACATTTTCCACTTGTCAAAATGTGAATGTTGCCGGTGCAACTTCACTGCCGAAAAGCACTGAGGAACATGTTTCAGACACCAGTGCATTGTTATTACAATTAATGCAACAAATGGGACAAAAGCTTGAAAAGTTAGACACACTGGAACAAAATCAGAGACAAACACAACAACAGCTTCAAAAGTTAGACTCATTGGAACAAACTCTTGAACAAACGCGTGGAGATTTAACTACTGAGCTACATAACATTGAATCGAAATGTCAAAAAGTCTGTAATGACGTAAAAACTCAAATTTGTGAGCATTTTCAACCTGTTTTTTCGCGGCATGAAAATGCATTACAGAATCACGAAGCAGCCATAAAAGAACTGCACATTATTGTTCATGAAAATCATGAGACCTTGCAAGCTAAATTTGACTCAGTTGCATCTACTGATTCGGTTACGCAACTTGCAAAAACTCAGGAAAACTTTAAGGACACAGTAGATACTCTGAAACTTGGTTCAGAAAAACACACTGAAGAAATAAGTACACTATCGGAGAAAGTAGCCGAACTTTCGGATCAGGTCACTAACTTATCTACAAAGGTAGATGATGATCTGAATGACACAAGACCCGTAGCCTTCACTGACACAGAAGAGTATGAACAAATAAGAAAATTCAAACAAAATCAGAATCAAATTAATACACAACACCAAAGAGAAATCCGGGAAGTACAAGATCAGCTGACACAGGTAATACAAGAATTATGTATTTCAGAGGACACTCGCGCTCCAACACGGGAAGAGGGACTTAGAAACACGGAAAAGTCACAAAATAATAACACAGGGCATTTCGGAAGTTATGAAAGAAATTGGCAATGTGCACCAAATTTTGAGATGCAACGGCCGACACGATCTAATAATGACCGATATGCGACTCGCCGACATGATGATTTTGACTATAAGCTGTTCATTACTACACGTAAATTCAAAACATTTAAGAATTCTGGCAACGACATTCATCCACAAGCATGGCTCCATCAATTCTCTCATTGTTTTCCTCCCAACTGGTCGTTGGAACACAGATTAGAATTTATGTGTGGCTACTTAGAGAATGAACCAGCTGTGAGAATGCGATCGGTCATTCACGATTGCCACAGTGAAGGAGAATTTTACCATGCCTTCCACTCAGCATATTGGTCTCAAGCCACACAAGACCGAGTAAAACATGGTATCATAATGATGAAACATTTCGAACAATCTGAATTCTCCAGTCTTGTGAAATATTTTGAAGACATGTTGCACGAGAATCAGTACCTGTCAAACCCATACAGCCCCTCAGAACTCATCCGCATTTGCTTAATCAAATTACCTGAACATTTACGGCATATTATTTTAGCAGGACGTTGCAAAGACGACATTGAAGCTTTTCAGGGACTGTTACAAGAACTAGAAATTGACACTGATAATCGTGGAACGCGAAAACAAGAACACAACAATTACAGGTCACATCCGTCACAATTCCGTGACGACAGAAACAATAACCGGACACGACTGGTCTATTCTTACAACGCAAATCGTGACCAAAATAGACACCACCCGTACGACAACTGTTGGCAGAGTAGTAATAATTACAGGGAAAGATCACCTCTCCGCGGTAGTGACTATCACAGAGACAATCAGAGAAACAGACAATATGGGAACCAAAATAATTATTATCAAGGGAGACAGAATAACTTCAGACGCAACAGTTCAGCGCGCAGTTACGATTCAGGGAGAAATTCTCCACCACTTAACCGACAAGAAAGAAACTGCAGGAACTACCGACATGACGACAGACGATGTGATCGTAACGACAGACCTGAATTGCATCAGAACTGGCGGGATTCAAACAGAGCAGGGCCCTCTCGAGGAGGTGAATTTGTAGAAGTTAGGTCTCCAAATCCCAATAACGACGCGCACAACAAAGGAACAGACAATGACTCGCACCACAGGCAGCCGCGTGCGCCAGCTGGCTCAGAGAAAAATAACATAGACGCTAACCTTGAGAAAAATTTTAGCATTCCTTACCGACGTATAAAACATGACAATTGCTTTTCAGTTGAAAGTCTGCGTACTAGGAAGAGTAAAGGTTTACACCACATTTCACATGTAAAACCGTTTATTGAAAGATAATCTGCTTTTTAACTTAGTCTTTGGTATAAAACTTTTCACTTCACATTTCTAGTATGCTTTGTCAGACTTAAGAAACTGTTAACATGCAACAATGTTTGAAGTTAAATATCCAGTCTAGAACCTAGGGAACATTTTTAAACAGAAATGACGAATGCATTGTTATAGTGAACAGGCGCCGCAGTGTTATTGTGTGTGTACATTCTTGCTTGTTAGTTGCACGATTATGGAACGACTATAAGGCTTACATACTTAGGACACATACTGGTACTGCTAATGAGATTTTAATGCAACATTTTGGTTTACTTGAAAATATATTCTGGATTTAAAGTACATTCAGTGAGATACCAGATGACATAGTGGTTAGTTTATGTTTCTACACGATTTTATCACGACGCTACTAATGAGTGACAATTTACAATGTTGCTTTTGCGGTGTATCTGTTTTATATCTGCACAGTTTTTCTGAATTCTTCCGGAAAGCAAAACATGTTTTAGTAGTAAGCTACAATGTGAGGGCCTTTTTCATAGCACAACAATAGTTTACAGTATAGTATTTTCTTGATCACAGTAATGTACATAATGATTACGATATCTATACACAAAGCATTTCACTTTCGTTTATGATGGGGTAAGTACAATGACTTCTGCAGAACTTAGCTTTCGGAGGACGATAATTACGACACTTGCACAGAATTATCTTACAGCAAGACGCACATTTAGCGCTACAGGACACGCATTTGAGTGATCAATTTTGTACTTAAAACATTTATTTTTAAAGATATTTGAAGTACAATGATACGAAGTTTTTCCATGATACATTTCATTCCATTGCTGTAATCTGTAACACCTGAGGGTATAATTACATTAATCCTCAGGGGGGTACACGCCCACTTTGTGTACCATGTGTTTGGCAAGCACAAGGAACCCTAGCTAATATGGTATTTGCTTATACAACTTTACACATCGGTACCATATTTCTCTAAAACATAAATTACACAGCGATCTGATCATTTAACTGAGAGATAAGCATGTTTTTTACTATGTCAGTGACACATGTTTACGTAATTACACCGTTGGATAACTTCACACTTACGAAATTGTATTTTGTCTGTACTGTGTGAACTCTTCATATTTTTTCGGAACCATTGTGATACTATGAGAGCTTTGAATGATGTATTTGGTATGGATTCATGATTTTTAAAGTACGTTTGAGGCAGATGACACTTTTGACATGAGCAGAGAATTTTTTTAATTATTGGAGGAAGCTACGACGATTGTGAGATTTGACTGAGGTGTTATGATGTTATTTTTACGACGACGATGTGTATTATGCTGCTGAGGTATGTTTATGATTAATAGGCTGAGGCTATATGAGTTATTTGATTATGCTTCATATTTATAATGACGAAGTATTGACGAGTGTCGATGTATACGTATATGTGTAATAAGGTAAGGAGTAATGAATAGTGGGTAGGGACTCTTGACTTGTGAAACAGGATGTTGGAAATGTAGAATCGTACTTTAAGAGTTATGAAATGTGTAAAAATGCGTGAATGTATCACAATGCCGGCGAAAATTTTTTTGGACACTTATATTTATAGGATTTTGTTTCTACAGATTTGCAACGCTAATTCTTGACCTGTGAAATATTTTTATATGAGACTGTCACAGTAGCGGAAACTGCTGTCGTAAATATTTCCATAAGAAAGTTAAGTGACCACCTGCACGTAATGCGTCGCGGGCACCCACCTGGGCGACAGCCGCCCGAAAAAAAAAAAAAAAAGCCATTAGCCTTTCAGCGGCACAGGTAGAAAAAAAAAAGGGAGGCCATTGTCCGCGCTACTGACATTTCCTTGTTGAAAGCATACTGTGGAGCTCGTAATTTATGATATTTACTGAAATGCCTAATAAAATGACAAGAAATATTTTTACATCTGCACACCTGATTATGACAAGCGTCTTTCTATGAGAGTTGAGAGAATTTCTACTAACTTATGAAATGTCACATGACTACTGAATGATATTTTTATGCTTTGTTTTTCATTGTTGCTTATTTCATTTGATATCTGGCTTCCAGCTGTGTTGCAGCATTGCTTTTATAAAATGAAATGCATTTGCTAATGTGAACACTTTCTGTCAACAGATCTATTAAATAATTATTTTATGATCCACATTCTTTAAAAAAGGAGCACTTGGAAAGGAAAGAACAATAAGAAGGAACTAGTAACAGTAACACATAATTTTCTTTTCAAGTACATGGTAATATTTCTTTTACAATAAGTTGTTGTGGTGCACCACTTTAATTACTTAGACATTAAGATGTGATTATACATTTCCCTTATCTGCATTGTTATCTTTACTGTAATATTTTTTCTGCTTGAGCTATGTCATGTTTAGATATAAGCTGCTGTTTGCCAAGCATAGTGCTACTGAACTTTAATTTGTGTTACTCTGCTAAGCCAGATTTATTTTTTTGTTTGCTGCACATTGCCTCATATTAGTTGTAATGTTGAATTGCTTGGTAATTTAGATTTACTGTAGCTTGCTGTGCGATTTTCCATTTTTTTATTGCTGTTTATATTAATTGTTTTATGTGCTGCTGCATTGCCTCGTCCCTTACTTTAGCATCTGAGCTCAGTAGATTTAAGTTAGCTTAAGAGGGGGTAGACTATATAAGAAACTGACTATGGAGAATAGGTAAAGAATGCATTGCGAAGTTATATAAAAAAGATTTGGGCCCAAATGAGTATTGTACAATCAGAAATAATTATTTTGAAAGAAATATGAACAGAATACAGAAAGCAGGCTTAGATAGGACTTTTTGGGAATAATGATGAACAAAGGGAGATCTCCATGCAAAATACTGCAGTAAAACAAACCCTGTCCTTTCCCTTTTGTGTTATCCCACTATGTGTTTGTGTACCCTTGTGTATTTGTTTTCTTCCTGTCTCTGTGTAATTTCATAGAATTATTTTCTTCTTTCAATATTAAGCTACATTCACTATGATGAGGAATACTGTTATCCTCGAATTTAATTGGCATTAATAATATGTTATTTACTTTGTACAGATGTTAGATATTATTAATTCTGTTCTGTTTAATGCTCATGTGTGAAGTTGATGTTTCGAAAGTTACTCTGATCTTTTATGTATGTACTCATGTCATAATTCCTGTAACACTGATGTATATGTTATTTCGATTCTTTTGTAAAGCCCATATTACTACAAATGTTATCTGTACTATTATGTTCTTTAATGATGTATTTGTACCTTTGTAATTGTATTCTTATGTTATTAAATTGTAATTGTCACCAGTTCATGATATTATTAACTTGTTAGTTACATTTCACTGCACACGTTTCTGTTGGTCATAGTATATGGACAATATGTGAGAAGTAGGGACTGTTAGTGTTTGCACGTGTGTTAATAATTCAGCAAGGGACTGGATAACAGCATTGCTGGTTCTAAGGACAATTTCAAAAACTTTGTGAGTGCACAAGTGGTGGTTTATGGACTTGCTATATCATCCGCAAGACTCTTCAATGGTGATTGTGCACCTGCACAGTCACAACAGATGGCTGCTGGCTATCTCTACAAGGACTACAGTGGGTCTGCATCTATGATGACCCACCAACGCCATTATTTCTACAAGGACTACAGTGGGTCTGCATCTTTGATGACCCACCAGTACCATTATCTCTACAAGGACTACAGTGGGTCTGCACCTCTGGTGGCCCACCAATACCACAATCTCTACCAGGACTCCAGTGGGTCTGCTCTGTGATGACCTACCTACCAATATTCTTCAAAACTTCGAATGACTCTGCTGTGGGTTTGCTATGTTGTGGCCCATTACCTGTCAGCATGTCAAGAGTCAGCACTGTCTTTCTGATGGAAGGACACTACTTCTTCAAGACCGCATGGAAATCCACTACTTCTGTGTGCATTCTCTTTTACTGTTCAGACTTTGAAAAAAAAGAAAAACACTTTAATTTTACTGTGATGAATCAGGACTGTCTTTATGGACTGTGAGAAAATTTTAGCTTTTGACCAACATTTTATCAATAAGTGTGTGCCTTTGATTTCTTTGTTATTGTAATTGTGAAAAAAAATTTTAACAAATATGTATTGGCCAGTGTCCAAAAAAATTTGTAAAATTTTTTGTGGGGAGCATGGGGGCTATGTAAGTAGGCTGTTTAGGTTTTTTTATTGGTAACGCCACCTCTGTATGAAAATCACTAGCTGTGCTGTGTGCAGTCTGTGGCTGCTTTGCATTGTTGTAATACTCGCCATTGTAGTGTTGGGCAGCGGCAGCTGGATGTGAACAGCGCGTAGCGTTGCGCAGTTGGAGGTGAGCCGCCAGCAGTGGTGGATGTGGGGAGAGAGATGGCGGAGTTTTGAAATTTGTCATGAACTGCTATATTTATATATGATGATATCAAGGTAAATACATTGCTTGTTCTCTATTAATATCTTTCATTTGCTAACCATCCCTATCAGTAGTTAGTGCCTTCAGTAGTTTGAATCTTTTATTTAGCTGGCAGTAGTGGCGCTCGCTGTATTGCAGTAGCTTGAGCAGCGAAGATTTTTGTGAGGTAAGTGATTTGTGAAAGGTATAGTTTAATGTTAGTCAGGGCCATTCTTTTGTAGGGAATTTTGAAAGTCAGATTGCGTTGCGCTAACAAAATATTGTGTGTCAGGTTAAGGACAATCGTGTATAATTTGTTAAAAAGGGGACGTTTCAAGTGCTCAGAGGCATTTGAACCATTTGAGCACCACCGGAACATCTACAGACTCCTGATAGTGCTTGATTGGCTTAGTGGGTGGAAGATGTTATGATACCAGTCGGTAACTGTCATGTTAAGAGTACTCACATGTTGCGTCTTCGCTGCTAATGATAAGTGGGTCGAAGATGGCCAAAGTGATTTGTCGCAATAGGATGGTTCAAATGGCTCTGAGCACTATGGGACTTAACATCTGTGGTCATCAGTCCCCTAGAACTTAGAACTAGTTAAACCTAACTAACCTAAGGACATCACACACATCCATGCCCGTCGCAATAGGAATCTAGATAGAAAAGGGTAGGACCAGTTCACATAAGTG
Source organism: Schistocerca americana (assembly GCF_021461395.2). NCBI lineage: Eukaryota > Metazoa > Arthropoda > Insecta > Orthoptera > Acrididae > Schistocerca > Schistocerca americana. Next base: position 90,922,609 of record NC_060130.1, read on the forward strand.
CACTTTCAATAAATGTAATTCATTCAAGTTGTGCGAAAGGATTGCTGGCCTGTTGACAACTTTGGACTGCTGTGGCTAGTTGTAAGCAGAGGCCCAGCACAACCGTACACTGAATGTTTACCGGTAGAGCCAGGTATCAGAAACTCGGCACCAACTAGTGACACAGAGAAGACTGGTGCCCCGATGCTCGCCGCTTACGGTAGCATCCTGGAGGTCTTCATTGGTCGGTGGCGTGGAGTCTCTTAATGGGTGGTGATGTTCAAAGCACTGCTCGTGGTCCCCGCAGGAATCTTCGAGGCACCGTCCCCGGTAATATCGACAAGCTACGCTACTACAGAAGGGAATAAAAGTTTCTGTTACACACAGATATGCACAAGTCTATGGCAAGTTACTTCTCCACAGGAATAAGTTATGTAGAGTAGGGGGTACTTACGTGCATTCGCTAGGATTGGCGTTACAAAGTTTTCAGGTGCAGGCAAGAAATTTCCAGGAATATATGAAAGTTTTGCCCTGTATTGCAGATAGTTACTGCGCGAATTAAGGGCTAGATTTCGTGTTCAAACAACACGCTAAAAATGACCTTCGGCAATACGTAATAGAACTCGGTGGAAAATTTTCGATTTGGGGAGAAGCTATTTGCAGTGACAATGTGTCACTGTTTGTGTTTTTCAGAATGATGAATCAGTTGTACTGCATGCAAGAGCACTAAGTACTCTAAAGTACTGCAAGGTACAGAGAAACTTCTGTTGGAGTGGATCTGCCGTTTTGCGTGTGGTTGAGCCACTGGCAGAAAATTATGAATTAGATAAAGCGTGATGGTTTGTGTGCAGTGCTATTGTACGTGTACGGAAAATAGATGACGGGCAGGTAGAGCACATCAGTATAGATAATTTTGGGACCGAAGATAAGGAATTGTCTAAAGGGTTATTGGTCGCTAATTTGGATATTTTAGATGAAGATGATCTGGACAGGATGAATTCGAACCCTAGCCATAAGCGAGCTGCTAGTGTAATTGCAATAAATGAGAAAGTGAAACATTTAGAAGGAACAGAGAGATTAGCGACAAAAGAATTATTAGAATTTGAGGGACCGTTTGATTCTCATGGGCCCTTAACAGCGATGCTGATGCAACATAGAATCCCAACAGGGAGCAAATCACCTTTGTACTGTAAACCATATTGTGTACCTGATCATCAGCAACCAGTGTCGGCAGAATTTTTTAACCAACAGTTACGTCATAGTATTATTCAGGAGAATGCCAGATCGTGGGGCACCATAGTGGTAATTGTACTATATAAAATACAGATGGAATTAAGGAATATCACTTTTGCTGCGACTGTAGGTATCTCAGTAGTTGTTAGATTATGGATGCATAACCAAACCAAGCTGTAACAGAAACCTTCGACAATTTGGGACACTGTAGATGTTTTTCCACCGTAGATCACTGAAGTGGATAGCATCACCTTGAAGTAGCAGTGGAGGCCAGACAAAACTGGTATTTACTATTCCTAGGGTTACTAACCGTATTGTCAGATTCTAGTTACGTTAAAGAATGCACCAGCTACATTGCAGCGTTTGTTGGACAGAGTGTTGATAGGGTTGAAACCCAGACTTTTATTGCGAATCTTGACGATGTAATTGTTTTTGTAATACTTACAGAGTAGCATGTGATACTATTAAGGGCTGGTTTTAAGACAAGGTTAAAGGTTAAAGACAGGAAACTTTGTAGTACAGGAGGAAAAATATTTATGACATATAATTATTTGTGATTCGGTACAGACAGACCCTAGATTAATGACAGCCATACCAAGTTTACCACATCAGACAGGAAAGAAATTATAGTCCTTTTTAAGGTTAGCAAATTATTATAGAAATTTTGCATCAAGATTTCCAGAAATAGCACGACCACTCATGCTTTTATTGGAAAAAAGTGTGAAGCACCATTGAACATCAGAACGTAAAAGTACAACTGAAAGTGTTGTTGACAGTTGGTCCAGTATCTTTCTTTCTGAATTATGAAAAGGAATTTGTTCTACCCTGTTTAAAGTAATAACGGATCATGTGGCATTGAAATGGTTGCATCTATTAGATTAATATAGCTAAGCGAATTCAGTTTTCAAGTAATCCATAAACCTGGTCAAAATCATGCTGCAACACACAAGTTCTGTTGTCTTTTAAAACACACCATCATGCACAATGAAGTGCAGCTTTGTTGAAAATAGTTTGAAATGCCTGTCAGCAGATTGTACTTTTTGTCACTTTGCAGTGGAGTGGTGCACTCTCGGTAATACATCGACTTTACTACTAAGGAGGAAGTGTTACAATAGTAAAATTATCAAGAATTATCTGGCCATGAGTCTCTGAGAACCACTGAATGGCACGTATCTGAGAATTGCTGGTGTTGTACTCGTATAAAGGATGTGGAAAAATATGTGCACAATCAACTGAATTGACCCATCAGCGCATTCCACTACAAAGTTCTTCAGAAGCTGATAGGCCTTCATAAATGATTGGAACAGATATCCCTGGTCCTCTTCCACAAGCGCCGACAGGGATTTACTATATACTGGTAATAATAGACCAGTTTTCACGCAACAAGGAAATTATGGCCGTCCAGACTCGGCAAGCTGGCGCAGTGATGCAGGCAATGGTGAATAATATTGTTTTCTGAGGTTCAGTGTTCAGGAAATGTTAATTAACTGTCAGGACTTCAATTTTATGATAGAATTAATGAAACAGCTGTCTCATCTATTACATATTAATAAGCTAAAGACAGACACATTACATCCACAGGAGAAATGAAGAACAGAGAGGACGCATTGTACAACATCGAAAATGCTAAACCACTAGGTAAATAGCCATCGCAACGATTAGGATAATCTGGTTGGTTCAAATGGCTCTGAGCACTATGGGACTTAACATCTGAGGTCATCAGTCCCCTATAACTTAGAACTACTTAGACCGAACTAACCTAAGGACATCACACACACCCATACCCGAGGCATGATTCGAACCTGCGACCGTAGCAGTCGCGCGGTTCCAGACTGAAGCGCCTACAACCGCCTGGCCACACCGGTCGGCTAGAATAATCTGTCGGCACACATTGTCACAGCTTATAATTCTAAGATCCACGAAAGTACCGCCACCATTTGTGATTGCCAAATCTAATGTGGGAAAGAGTGGGACGCAGTGTGAAATTTCACAAGGACGTTATGGGAGGTATGGAAGCGTACACAGAAAACCAACACAGAGACAGCAAACATCAGGAACGAGTGGGACAGTGCAATGACTGAGTACCATGTCGGGCAGTGGTTCACAAAGGGAAAAACGAAGAAATTCGTCACTTGGCGTAAAGATCCATATCAAGTAATTAAAATGATCTCACCATTGAATGTTGAAGTACAGCTGCTGATGTGTAAAACAGATGTACATGGTCAGACAGATCCATCCTTTTAAGGGTGCACTAAATTTGTTACTTCTGTAACCAGCGCCAGTTCCAAAACACAGGGAGGGGAGAAGTAAGAAGAAGGTGGAACAGAGCAAAATTGAACAAGCTGTGTGTACACTGCAATACTTATTAAGGTCACAGAAGTGACAGTGGTTTAGAATTTTGGGGTTTATTAGGTGTGTTTGTGTATTTCATGTCACGTACTACAATAATGAGAGTATGGGAGTTAGTTGGAGTACAAATGATGAAGAGGCTTTTTTTATTTATGTGTGTAAGTATTTTTCTCGAAAGTATACAGAAGTCTCATACTGTGCAGTCTCATACTAATGGACTGTCTAGTGTGGTTTGGTAGATATAATGTTAAATTAGGAGGTATGATGTATGTTCAAATTTCGTTCTACTAGGTTATCAGTTTTGGGAGATAGTACTCTTGTTCCTAGTATGCGTTTTGTTTTGTCTGCCAGAAGAAAGAAGAAGTTGAATGCCGATGAGTACCTGTTTATATGGGCCAAAGTGGTAAATGGCAATTGTAAAATAAAGATTAATGGTGAGTGTAGGTTATATTATAGACAATAAAGTTCCTTATCACCTTTCCTTATCTCCACACCATTGTGGAGCCACCGCCAGCTTACAGGGTGCCTTGTTGACAACTTCGGTCCATAGCTTCGTGGAGTCTGCGACACACTTGAACCCTTCCACCAGCTCTTACCAACTGAAATAGATGTTTCCTTTTTCTCGGTGTTTGTCCCAATTTTATCAGTTCTCTCATTTTTTCTGGCACTTCTGTCCAGTTGTTGCAGTGGATTTTCGGAATATCTTTTATTATTTCTTTCTTGTTTAGTTGCAGGTACTCTGGATCTGTTCTGAAAGGTCTGTTGGTTCTCTTGATTTGTCTGTTGGATATAAATTTTGCTTTGATTTGGAGAAGGTGATGATCAGACTAAAAAATTCCTTTCCTAGTTCTTACGTTCATTATTTCTCTAGCGTTTTTCATAGATATTGCTACGTAGTCTATCTGAAATTTTCCTAGAGCATTGTTGGGGGATTTACAAGTTACTAGTTTTCTGTGGGGTTTCTGGAATTGCGTTGACATGATTTTCAGCTCAAAATTCCTGCAGAAATTTATCAGGTTCTCTCCATTTTTGTTTGTTCTCTTGTGAGCCGTATGTTTCCTTGTCGTCTCTCGGAATTTTCTTTCCTTGCCTAACTGGGCATTGAAATTCCCTAGTAACACTTTTACGTGATTCATGGGCATTTTGCTGGTAGTTTCTTCCAGATCTTCACAGAATTCCTCTATCATCTCTAGGCTCTTCTTGTTATGATAATTTGTTGGGCATGTCCACTAATTAGTGTATAGGCTTTGTTTCCAGATCGTATCGCAAGTGTTGAACTTTTTTTGTAATTTTGAGGTGAAATCTATTACAGAGTCCAGTATTGATTTATGTACGACAAATCCTGTTCAGAAGAGTTTGAGATCACTTCCTGGAATGGTTATGGCTGGTTTCCCCTTATATATTCTGTAATTTTCCGAATCAAAGTTGTTCTCATCTGCGAATCGTGTTTCCCGTATTACCATAATTTTGATGTTGAATTTATCCATGTTGTTTGTTAATTGTTTCAATTTACCTGGCTTCAGTAGTGTGTTTGTGTTGAGTGTTCCCATGTAAAATATTCTCTTTGACATGAGGGGTTTTGAGAAGCTCCGATTCTTCTCTTCACGAAATGCCTGATCCCCTGGAATCCGACGATTAGCTCTATTACCCAGTCTTACTGACTGGGGCCCAGGGTAGTGGATTCTTTCCGATTGTTCTGTCATTATTATTGGTTTGTGTTGAGGTTTTGGTGGTGAAATCACGAAGGATCTCACATAATTTCGACTGGAGTTTTGAGTTCCAGAAGATTCAATCACAGCCGAAGTCACAGAGCCAACAGACGCTGACCAGAGTACCCGTGGCTACCACACAGATGTGTTTGGATTTTGGGGCTTCACCTGTAACCCTAGGTAGGGGCCCTCACAGGATGCTACCATCCGGAGCCAGATAGACCCAGTTTAATTCCCCTTCTTGTTCTCCTTAAAATGTAGCCCTGCGTCCATGTTTTGGTTACTGTGTAACTTATTTCATGGGATGGTCTTGTAAACAAGAAGAAAATGTCCAGTAGGGGAGAATGGGGTGATTGCGAACACTTAAGGGAGAACTGAAATAATAAAAAACAAGATAAAGTTACGAATACAATATTTTGCTCAAACTTTGCTTACACGATTCAGTCTTAAGTTCGCATAATCATCGTAGATGAATTTTTAATAAAAAATCAAATATTGACAAAAAGCAAAACCTTCATGTCGGGGATTATCCCATGTGCAGTTTTCGTGATGCCATATATTACATTTGCAGTATTTCATCCAATCTTCAGTAGGGGATCTTCATACTTTTCTTCGTAAATTGGGCAATAATACTCATTCTCCATCGCGGCTCCTTCAGTGATCTTTCCCTTCTTGCGTGGTATGTCCTTTTCATAAACCTTCATCTTAATGTTATCATCTGCAAATGCTTGAAGGTTCTTCACCCCTTTCCTACTTTTGGAGGAACATACAATCTTTTCATTTTCTTTCACCTGCTCCTTATTGTTTTTTTTTCTTTCTGCAGCTTTTTCTAAATTATCTTCCATAGGAGAACTGGTTATTATAGCTGAATGTCAATTTCTGACATTTTCTTTACGTTTCAGACGTGGAAGTTCGTGAACATTAGGCCTAACAATATCTTCAAGCGGAATTGATTTATCCAAAACGGCTACATGGGTTACTGGACTCTGCTGCACATTTAATGTCAATACTAGGGTTATCTTCGTATCACGTATCACTGCTTTTTGCACGTTGTATGTTAATGCTACTCGTGCATCAGGGTGTCACTGATGTCACATCTAGGAAATGTTCATCAAATTTGGTTGTATCTGTTGGTCAAATACCAGCTGCCTGGAAACCGTTTGCTGCTTTCTCTGTATTGATGATTCCACTGAAGACTTTAGTAAAACGTTCAACAATTTCGTACTGTATAATTCGTCGGCCCACATTTGAAGCCATTTACAAGTCACATTCTCTGTCGTATGAAGCCTTCAAAGGTCCAAAATATGTCAGGTCCAGTGGCTGCATACGATGTGATGTATGCGGTGGAAGGGACAACAATTTTGTTCCATTCTGGCAACAAAGCATATAGCGGGCAAGACTAACGAGACTTTCATGATTTTCTAAAATAAGTAGAATTGGTTCTGAAACAAATTAGCATAAGATAGACAGTGGTGTAGCCAATCTACGAATAGGTTCTCGTTGATTCAACCCCAAATCGATAACTACTGCTATCATATCAATATTTCCTCCACGCAATAACTGAATATTCACTCGCTTCCTCTTAAAAATAAAAGAAAAACGGAGGAACATACTTTCCTGAAGCACTAAATGCGAAAATAACTGTTTTAATTCCTCTTCCATCACTTATTGCCATGCTCACTGATTTCTGACCTTTTGGTGCTAAAATCCATGAATTTCTTTGGGCATTAGAAATGCCTGTCTCGTCAACATTGCAAATACGATTAGTAACAGAATGGTTTTTTTTCCAATGATTGCAAGTTTCTGAAGAACATTTTCACTTCCGTTTCATTAAAAGCTGTGATTTTATTAATGGAAGTGGACTCCGGTTTCAGTAGCAAAATACTACGACGCATTTTTTTTTTAATCCGTAGAACCAGTCCTTTCCTGCCGTTTGGGATTGTTTGTTAAAATTATGCTTCAAATTTTTTACTTCAGAAAATCTGAACGCTATTTTCCGCACCATCTCTATGGTTAACCTACAAAATAGTTTACTTTTACTCCGGTTTCAGTAGCAAAATACTACGACGCATTTTTTTTAATCCGTAGAACCAGTTCTTTCCTGCCGTTTGGGATTGTTTGTTAAAATTATGCTTCAAATTTTTTTACTTCAGAAAATCTGAACGCTATTTTCCGCACCATCTCTATGGTTAACCTACAAAATAGTTTACTTTTACATATACGTTCTTCTAATTCCCTTTCTTGTTCTTCGGTATATGTTGTCTTATGACCAGGTTTTGGTTGCTGTATAACTTCTTTCTGGAGATGGTCGTATATAGTACATTTTGGAACAGAGGAAGTAGCAGCTGCTTCTCCTAGTGAACGTGTTTTTTCTGTACATCCTTAATGATTCTCTCTAAGTCGTCTAATTTGCATTTGAACTCCGTCTTTCTTGGGTAAATTCGTGGCATCTGAAACAGATGTGATTATTTGTGCAGGGGTAACTCCCGACTGGGATTAGCCCACTCAAAACGTCCGGCATAACCCAACACGTACGGTAACGCAAAACTGTGTTTTTATTTGAGGTTGAAATCGCATGATACACGCGGCGAGGACGTAAAAACGTTGTTTAATTAGACGTTAATTCTCATAAACGGTACCCCGTTCTCGTAATATACATAAAATATAATACACCTATTCAAGTTTGGTCGTACGTTATATAAAATTTTTGAAAACTGTGAAGTAAACGTACCTTGTAGAGGAGCGCGGCGTCAGACCACAACTGTTTGCTCGGCACCGCGTTCAGGCTCGACTCGCGATTGCGCCACTGGGAGTACCTTCCAACCTTCTCTAACATATCCAGACATACGTGTCCGTCATTACCCTACGTCGGTGACTCCCCCACTCTCCCCTAACAGAATAATGTGTTCTCATTTGTTTACTGAAGTCCGTAGGTCGTTCGTAATAGCAAAGTGCTTCCAGTAGAAGAGATGTGTTTCACATTAACGAAGATGAACAAGTGCGCTAGCTCTCAAGGGATGCATTTTAGAGCCCAATTTTACAACACAATTTTTTCTTGTTTCGGTTCATACTACCTGTTCCCAACATGTGGAAAACAAAGAGTTTGCAGCAGAAGAGATTTGTTTCCAAGTACCGAGGATGAAGAAGTGTCATAGCTCGAAAGGTATGCACTTTAGAGCCCACGTTTATTAGAGATTTTTGCTCCGGACGAGCATTCCTCCAGGGACACCTTGTATAAAGGTTTTTTGGCTCTCCGTGGTCAGGAACTCTGGGACCATCGTAACTCATTCGAAACGCACTACTCGCCCACTGTGGGCCGAACCGCACAACAACCCTGGGTTAGGTGTGGGGCTGCGGTGGGGTGAGTGGACTACTGTTGCCTGTTGTGGGGATGTGTACCACTGCGGGCTACGGCAGGGACGAAACCTCTCCGTCGTTTCTAGAACTCCAGTTCCATAAAATACAATACAAGGTTCATTAAGTTTGAAAGACCACTTTTTGATTATTTGCTTAAGTATCAGTGTTTGTAATCACATTCAGCATTCATTGTTTCCGTGCCCACCCAGTAGCTATTCGTTTACTTTTTCATTAGCATCACGTACGAGTAAACTCATTATGTCACCCTCCACGGATACAACAAGGGACGTCGACACGCCAGTTCTGAGTCCACCCAACATGAGATCAAAGAAGAAATCATGAATTTCTGCAGAGAAACACATGGTTCTTAATGTATATAAAACGGAACTGTTGTATCCATGCCGGCCTGCGTGGCCGAGCGGTTCTACGCGCTACAATCTGGAACCGCGCGACCGCTACGGTCGCAGGTTCGAATCCTGCCTCGGGCATGGATTTGTGTGATGTCCTTAGGTTAGTTAGGTTTAAGTAGTTCTAAGTTCTAGGGGACTGATGACCTCAGATGTTAAGTCCCATAGTGCTCAGAGCCATTTTTTGTTGTATCCAGAGCAATCAATGACCGATATTGTTTTGAAAACAGCTACATCTGCAGGTTTTCAGTCGTTCTTTATCTTGTGATAAGTGAGGACACGGCCACGCAACAATTCGAAGTCTCCCAAGAAGGAAAAATCACGACGGAAGCTTTCAGACAGTGTCGATGACTTCGATAAAAATGGAATACGATGGAAAGTACATGATTTTTTCTTTCGTAACGACTTGCCAACAATTGACAAAGTTCTTGCTGCCATGATCGGAGATCCATATTTGGGTAATTTACGGAGAACTTAATTTTATAGTTTATTAAAAGAAATGAATTTTAAATACTTTCGGCGTGGACTCGATAGCATGCTAACAGACAGGGATGATATTTTATGGAGACAGTGTTATCTAGGAACCATTAAATTGTTGAGAATTGAAGGAAGACCCATATACCATTTGGACAAGACATAGCTGATCGCGGGAAATACCCGAAGAAACGTCTGGATAGATACTGCCATAAAATCCTCTAAACAAGCATTTCTGTTCGAATTATCCACCGGAAACAAGGACCTGCCAGATAAAGGAAAACGTCAGATTGTTACACGTATTGGCAAAAATCAGGTTCCGTCGAAGGTTGTTTGTGGATTTTCTAAACCGTGGAGAGTGGAGATTATCGTGAGGAGATATGCACCGATTTGTTCGAGAAGTGGTTTCAAGATGTTCTTCCTCGGGTTCAGGAAAACGCAGTTACTCTTCTTGATCACGCACCGTGCCACTGTCGTCGAAAACAAAAAGTTCCTAATGCGGATTCAAATAAGCAAGATATCATATATATCAGAAAAAAGTTGCCCACAACGATGAAATTGTTAAGAATTCAGGGAAACGAATTCCGTAATACCACTGCGAATTAAACGCCACTGAATTAGTTTGAGCCAGAATCAAAGGCTACACATCACATCAGAATTTAAAGAACTAATAGAACAAACAGCAAGAACAGTGATGGCAGAAGAGTGGAACAAACATGTCCTCCATGTGGTGGAAAAAGTTGAAACTGAAATGTGGATATTGAAACATTCTCTCAGAAAAATTATAAATTACTGTTCTGGCAAACTACGTTATTTGATACAGAGACAGCTGAGTAAAACTGAACGCACTCAGACATTTCCCTCTTTACTTATTCTGATCATCAATAAACCGATACACAATATTCTTTTAGCGCAACGCAATCTGAATTTCAATAATCCCTACAAAAGAATGGCCCTGACTAACAATAACTTATACCTTTCATGAATCACTCACCTCACAAAAATCTTCGTTACTCGAACTACTGCAATACAGCGAGCGCCAATACTGCCAGCTAAATAAAAGATTCTAACTATGGAAGGCCCTAACTACTGATAGGCATAGTTAGCAAATGAAAGATTTTGATAGAGAACAAACAATGTATTTACCTTAACAACATTCAAAAGTGTATATATATATATATATATATCAGTTCACGATATCCAGTCTTACAAATTTCCTCTTTCTGACGGACACACGTCCATATCGTCCGATCTCAAAACTCTGTCATCTCTGTCCCCACATCCACCACTGCTGGCGGCTCACCTCCAACTGCGCAACGCTACGCACTGTTCACATCCAACTGCCCAACAATACACTAGCGAATATTCCAACAGTGAGTCCAACCAGCTACAGACTGCACACAGCACAGTCAGTGATTTTCATACAGAGCGCTACGTGGCGTTACCAACATCAAAACCTAAACAGCCTACTTACATAGCCCCCATGCTCCCCACAAAAATTTTAAAAATTGTTTTGGGCAGTGCCCACTACATATTAATTTTGTTAAAAAAATTTTATATTAATGCTAAAAAATATATCAAATGCACGCAATTATTGATACACTGTTGGTCACAAGCAACAATTGTCCACTGTCCATAAAGACAGTCCTGATCATTCATCACAGTATTAATTACATTGCACAAAGTCTGATCAGTAAAAGCAAATACACACGGAAGCAGTGGATTTCAATGCAGTCTTGCAGAAGTAGTGTTTTCCTTCCAACGGAAAAGACAGTGCTAACTCTTGACATGCAGAGCAAACCCACAATAGAATCAGTTTTGAAGAATATTGGTAGGTAGGTCATCACAGAGCAGACCCACTGTAGTCCTGGTAGAGATTGTGGTGTTGGTGGGCCACCAAAGGTGCAGACCCACTGCAGTCCTTGTAGGAATAACGGTATTGGTGGGCCATCAAAGGTGCAGACCCACTGTAGTCCTTGTAGAGATGGCTAGCAGCCATCTGTTGTGACTGTGTGGGTGCACAATCAGCACCGAAGAGTCTTGCGGATAATATAGCAAGTCCTCAAAACCAGCAATGCTGGTAACCAGTCCCTTTGCTGAACTATCCTAAGAAATTTCGGTGTTATGTCAAAGCAGTAGGTGGATCAAAACAAAATGTCCAGACACTCTGTGACCAAAATGGTACTGAAACAGAGGATGACAGACTAAAGGCCGAAATACTAACTGTCTTTTTCCAAAGCTGTTTCACAGAGGAAGACTGCACTGTAGTTCCTTCTTTAGATTGTCGCACAGATGAAAAAATGGTAGATATCGAAATAGATGACAGAGGGATGGAAAAACAATAAAAATCGCTCTAAAGAGGAAAGGCCGCTGGACCTAATGGGATATCAGTTCTATTTTACACAGAGTACGCGAAGAAACTTGCCCCCCTTCTTGTAGCGGTGTACCATAGGTCTCTAGAAGAGCGTAGCGTTCCAAAGGACTGGAGAAGGGCACAGGTCATCCCCGTTTTCAAGAAGGGACGTCGAACAGATGTGCAGAACTATAGACCTATATCTTTAATGTCGATTAGTTGCAGAATTTTGGAAACATATTATTTTCGAGTATAATGACTTTTCTGGAGACTAGAAATCTACTCTGTAGGAATCAGCACGGGTTTCGAAAAAGACGATCGTGTGAAACCCAGCTCGCGCTATTCGTCCACGAGACTCAGAGGGCCAAACACGGGTTCCCAGGTAGATGCCGTGTTTCTTGACTTCCGCAAGGCGGTCGATACAGTTCGCCACGATCGTTTACTGAACAAAGTAAGAGCATATGGACTGTCATACGAATTGTGTGATTGGATTGAAGAGTTCCTAGATAACAGAACGCAGCATGTCATTCTCAATGGAGAGAAGTTTTCCGAACTAAGAGTAATTTGAGGTGTGCCGCAGGGAAGTGTCGTAGGACCGTTGCTATTCGCAGTTTATATAAATGACCTTGTGGTTCAAATGGCTCTGAGCACTATGGGACTTAACGTCTGAGGTCATCAACCCCCTAGACCTTAGAACTACTTAAACCTAACTAACCTAAGGACATCACGCACATCCATGCACGAAGTAGGATTCGAACCTGCGACCGTAGCGGTCGCGCGGTTCCAGACTGAAGCGCCTAGAACCGCTCGGCCACACTGGCCGGTTGACCTTGTGGATAATATCGGAAGTTCACTGAAGCTTTTCGCGGATGATGCTGTGGTATATCGAGAGGTTGTAACAATGGAAAATTTTACTGAAATGCAGGAGGATCTGCAACGAATTGACGCACGGTGCAGGGAATGGCAATTGAATCTCAATGTAGACAAGTGTAACGTGCTGCGAATACATAGAAAGAAAGATCCTTTATCATTTAGCTACAATATAGGGGGTCAGCAACTGGAAGCAGTTAATTCCATTAATTATCTGGGAGTACGCATTAGGAGTGATTTAAAATGGAATGATCATATAAAGTTGATCGTCGGCAAAGCAGATGCCAGACTGAGATTCATTGGAAGAATCCTAAGGAAATGCAATCCGAAAACAAAGGAAGTAGGTTACAGTACACTTGTTCGACCACTGCTTGAATATTGCTCACCAGTGTGGGATTCTTACCAGATACGGTTGATAGAAGAGATAGAGAAGATCCAACGGAGAGCAGCGCGCTTCGTTACAGGATCATTTAGTAATCGCGAAAGCGTTATGGAGATGATAGATAAACTCCAGTGGAAGACTCTGCAGGAGCTCGGTACGGGCTTTTGTTGAAGTTTCGAGAACATACCTTCACTGAGGAACCAAGCAGTATATTGCTCCCTCCTACGTATATCTCGCGAAGAGACCATGAGGGTAAAATCAGAGAGATTAGAGCCCACACAGAGGCATACCGACAACCTTTCTTTCCACGAACAATACGACACTGGAATAGAAGGGAGAACCGATACAGATACTCAAAGTACCCTCCGCCACACACCGTCAGGTGGCATGTGGAGTATGGATGTAGATGTAGATTATCAACACATGTGTGAGCACGAACACTCCCTTTTTTTTAACTTGTCACATATTGTGCATATACTATGACCAAATAGAAACGTGTGCAGTGAAGTGAAACTTAATTTGAAGAACTGGTGTCTATACAATTATAAATTTACAACATGAGAATACAATTACAAAGGTACAGAAAACATCATTAAAGAACATAATAATACAGATAACATTTGAAGTAATACAGACTTCACAACAGAACAGAATTAAATATATACATCAGTGTTACAGGAATTACGACACAAATAAATAAATAAATAAACGAAAAAAGTTATCGAAACATTAACTTTCACACATGAGCATTAAAACAGAACAGAATAAATAATGCCTAAACATCTTTACAAAGTAAATAACATATTATAAATGCAAGTTATATTTGAGGATAACAGTATACCTCATCACAGTGAATGTAATTTAGTATTAGAAAAATTCTACAACATAACTCTTATCAGATAAACGCATAAGACAGAAAAAACACTAACACACAAGGGTACACAAACATACAGCGGAATAACTCAAAAGGAAAGGAGAGAGTTTGTTTTCAGTGTAACATTTGGTACTGCAGTCCAACCTGAAACTTTATTCCATAGATCTTTCCTCTTATTTTAACATTTGTTTCCACAAACAATCCTATCTAAATCTGTTGTCCTTAAACCCTACTGTTTTGTTCAAGTCCTCTTTCAAAATAATTAGTCTTCATTGTACACTACTTTCTGTGGCTAAACCTTTTTCTTATAGCTTCCAGTTCATCACAACTCATTCTCTTACATAGCCTACCCCCTCTTAAGCTAACTTAAATCTACTGAAATCAGATATACAGGGCTATTACAAATGATTGAAGCGATTTCATAAATTCACTGTAGCTCCATTCATTGACATATGGTCACGACACACTACAGATACCTAGAAAAACTCATAATGTTTTGTTCGGCTGAAGCCGCACTTCAGGTTTCTGCCGCCAGAGCGCTCGAGAGCGCAGTGAGACAAAATGGCGACAGGAGCCGAGAAGGCGTATGTCGTGCTTGAAATGCACTCACATCAGTCAGTCATAACAGTGCAACGACACTTCAGGACGAAGTTCAAAAAGATCCACCAACTGCTAACTCCATTCGGCGATGGTATGCGCAGTTTAAAGCTTCTGGATGCCTCTGTAAGGGGAAATCAACGGGTCGGCCTGCAGTGAGCGAAGAAACGGTTGAACGCGTGCGGGCAAGTTTCACGCGTAGCCCGCGGAAGTCGACGAATAAAGCAAGCAGGGAGCTAAACGTACCACAGCTGACGGTTTGGAAAATCTTACGGAAAAGGCTAAAGCAGAAGCCTTACCGTTTACAATTGCTACAAGCCCTGACACCCGATGACAAAGTCAAACGCTTTGAATTTTCGGCGCGGTTGCAACAGCTCATGGAAGAGGATGCGTTCAGTGCGAAACTTGTTTTCAGTGGTGAAGCACCATTTTTTCTTAATGGTGAAGTGAACAGACACAATGTGCGAATCTGGGCGGTAGAGAATCCTCACGCATTCATGCAGCAAATTCGCAATTCACCAAAAGTTAACGTGTTTTGTGCAATATCACGGTGTAAAGTTTACGGCCCCTTTTTCTTCTGCGAAAAATACGTTACAGGACACGTGTATCTGGACATGCTGGGAAATTGGCTCGTGCCACAACTGGAGACCGACAGCGCCGACTTCATCTTTCAACAGGATGGTGCTCCACCGCACTTCCATCACGATGTTCGGCATTTCTTAAACAGGAGATTGGAAAATCGATGGATCGGTCGTGGTGGAGATCATGATCAGCAATTCATGTCATGGCCTCCACGCTCTCCCGACTTAACCCCATGCGATTTCTTTCTGTGGGATTATCTGAAAGATTCAGTGTTTAAACCTCCTCTACCAAGACACGTGCCAGAACTACGAGCTCGCATCAACGATGCTTTCGAACTCATTGATGGAGACATGCTGCGCCGAGTGTGGGAGGAACTTGATTATCGGCTTGATGTCTGCCGAATCACTAAAGGGGCACATATCGAACATTTGTGAATGCCTAAAAAAACTTTTTGAGTTTTTGTATGTGTGTGCAAAGCATTGTGAAAATATCTCAAATAACAAAGTTATTGTAGAGCTGTGAAATCGCTTCAATCATTTGTAATAACCCTGTATATACTAGAGAACGAGGCAATGCAGCAGCACAGAACAATAACACAAACATCATTGACAAAAAAATGCAAACTGGCAAATCAAGCAGCAGTATATCCAAATTAGCAAAGCAAACGCAACGTTACAACTAATATGAGCCAATGTGCAGCAACAAGAAAAATAAATCAGTAGTAAAACTGGCTTAATACAACGTATAATTCTGTAGGACGATGCGTAACAAACAGCAGCAGGAAATGCAATAACTTATACCTAAACCTGACAAAGCTCAAGCAGAAAAAAAACTATAGTAAAGATAGGAAATGTCTAATACCAGTCTCAGATTTTAACACTAGAGTGATGCATCACAATAAGTTATTCTACCAAACAAGTTACCAAATCGTTTAAAAAAATTATGTATGCAATTCCTGTGAAGGGAAATGTCTATTTGTGCTCCCCTTCTTTAAGAAAGTAGATCATAAAATTATTATTTACTAGATCTGTAGGCATAAAATATCTGTATTAGTACATCTATTAAATTTTATTTTAACCTATGCTGCAGTGCACCTAGAAACCAGATATTAAACAAAATGAGCAAATGTATATACAGGGTGTTACAAAAAGGTACGGCCAAACTTTCAGAAAATATTCCTCACACACAAAGAAAGAAAATATGTTATGTGGACATGTGTCCGGAAACTCTTACTTTCCATGTTAAAGCTCATTTAATTACTTCTCTTCAAACCACATTAATCATGGAATTGAAACACACAGCAACAGAACGTACCAGCGTGACTTCAAACACTTTGTTACAGGAAATGTTCAAAATGTCCTCCATTAGTGAGGATACGTGCATCCACCCTCCGTCGCATGGAATCTCTGATGCGCTGATGCAGCCCTGGAGAATGGCGTATTGTATCACAGCCGTCCACAATACGAGCACGAAGAGTCTCTACATTTGGTACTGGGGTTGCGTAGACAAGAGCTTTCAAATGCCCCCATAAATGAAAGTCAAGAGGGTTGAGGTCAGGAGAGCGTGGAGGCCATGGAATTGGTCCACCTCTACCAATACATCAGTCACTGAATCTGTTGTTGAGAAGCGTACGAACACTTCGACTGAAATGTGCAGGAGCTCCATCGTGCATGAACTACATGTTGTGTCGTACTTGTAAAGGAACATGTTCTAGCAGCACTGGTAGAGTATCCCGTATGAAATCATGATAACGTGCTCCATTGAGCTTAGGTGGAAGAACATGAGGCCCAATCAAGACATCACCAACAATGCCTGCCCAAACGTTCACAGAAAATCTGTGTTGATGACGTGATTGCACAACTGCGTGCGGATTCTCGTCAGCCCACACATGTTGATTGTGAAAATTTACAATTTGATCACGTTGGAATGAGGCCTGATCCGTAAAGAGAACATTTGCACTGAAATGAGGATTGACACATTGTTGGATGAACCATTCACAGAAGTGTACCCGTGGAGGCCAATCAGCTACTGATAGTGCCTGCACACGCTGTATATGGTATGGAAACAACTTGTTCCCCGTAGAACTCTCCATACTGTGACGTGGTCAACGTTACCTTGTACAGCAGCAACTTCTCTGACGCTGACATTAGGGTTATCGTCAACTGCACGAAGAATTGCCTCGTCCATTGCAGGTGTCCTCGTCGTTCTAGGTCTTCCCCAGTCGCGAGTCATAGGCTGGAATGTTCCGTGCTCCCTAAGACGCCGATCAATTGCTTCGAACGTCTTCCTGTCGGGACACCTTCGTTCTGTAAAACTGTCTCGATACACACGTACCGCGCCACGGCTATTGCCCCGTGCTAATCCATACATCAAATGGGCATCTGCCAACTCCGCATTTGTAAACATTGCACTGACTGCAAAACTACGTTCGTGATGAACACTAACCTGTTGATGCTACGTACTGATGGGCTTGATGCTAGTACTGTAGAGCAATGAGTCGCGCGTCAACACAAGCACCGAAGTCAACATTACCTTCCTTCAATTGGGCCAACTGGCGGTGAATCGAGGAAGTACAGTACATACTGACGAAACTAAAATGAGCTCTAATATGGAAATTAAGCGTTTCCGGTCACATGTCCACATAACATCTTTTCTTTATTTGTGTGTGAGGAATGTTTCCTGAAAGTTTGGCCGTACCTTTTTGTAACACCCTGTATAAACCAAAGCATGAAACGTCATTCACTAGCCATATGATATTTCAGTAAATATCAGAAATTACGAGTTCCAAGGTGTAATCATATGTCTTCAAGTATGAGCATGTCGTACTTGCGATGCTTTCTACAAATAAATGTCAATAGCGAGGTTCATGGCCTCTTTCTTCTCCATCTAATAGCTGTTCTCCAGGCATCTGTTGTGCAGCTGGGCGCCCACAACGTATTACGTCAAGGCCACTTACCTTCCTCACTGAAACATTTACGGCAGCAGTTTCCACTACAGTGACAGTTTGATACCAATAAAATTTCACAGGTCGCAAAATTACAGTACAAATGTGTAGAAGCAAAATTCACGCATGTAAAGTCATGGACAAAACGAGCGAGACCCCTCGCCTTTTCGTCATGCTGATCTGCACAGCTTTAAAGTCTGCTACACAGCATAACAGGCAAGGCGACGAAGTGCTACCAACATACTATGCACAGGCGTGAAATTGAAAACCATCCGAACTTTGTCGGACTGTTTTCAATCATGTCTAAGACTATATTAATGATGATTAATGTGTTAAACACAACACGTAAATATAAGATATAAATGAAAGAAGAAACGCTAATTAGTATGAACTGTACTAATAAAAATGAATTTCAGCTTATCAAGATAACACAACTGTTTTAGTATGGCAAATTATCCCAGATCATTACGAGTAAGCAAAATATTATGCGCATTCGGCCGCGAAACGGTCTGTGTCAATGTTCAGACCAATCATACTGGTGGTAAAGCAGTGGAGTCATGAGGCATTTCATTCAGCACGTTTTGAAATAAGTGTAAATATCTGTCCCAATACTGATGCTTTCTGTGACAATAAAGTCTGCAAAGCTTATTGATTTCTTTCATAATCCGTTCAGATGGGTTACAATGCGGTGAGTACAATGAAATAAAAACAGGTTTGACGTGACCAAACTGCAAATCTGAATTGCGGTCCGATATCTGAAATGACTTTACTAACGTGTCCAGCTTCACGTATGAAATTTTTAACAAAGGCGTTGGATACAGACCGTCCAGCAGCTTTATGTAACGGTGTGAAAGAAACAAATTTTGAAGTAAGTTCAACAGCGACTAAAACGTACGAAATTCCATTTGATGTTCTGAGAAGGGGTCCCAAGAGATCAACTGCAGCAAACTCTTTTAATTTAGAAGGAATGATAGGAAACAACGGAGCACGAGGTGAGATGATAGATGGTTTAGCCTTTTCAGTAAGTTTACAAATAGACAAGACTCTTAGAATTCTCTTTTCCATATTGTTAAAATAACAAGTCGTCCGAAAATTTCCTTGACCAAAATGTGCGTAGCTGAAATGAATGTACCAAATGAGCTTATTAACAAAATCGCCAGGGATGCAAAGTACCCATAACCTGTCATCAACAGTGCAGCGTTTGAAGAGTATGTTGTTTCTAACCAGATAACAATGCCGAATCTGTGTGTGTGTCTTTTCATGCCATTTACTTTTGATGTATTTCCAAATCGGATCTTTATCTTGTTCATGATCAATGTCCTTTAAAGATGTGGTGATGAAGTTTTCAAAGGAAACTTTCTGAATATAAATAATACTGAAATTTTTTTTCGAGGTTGCCTTTTGTGTTACTTTTCTCAAGCCCAGCCGGTGCACGTGATAGTGCGTCCGCAACAATGATCTCCTTGCCGGGAGTGTAGACTATTGTGAAGTGGAATTCTTGCAGAAACAATGCCCAACGTTTTAACCTGTCATGATTTAATTTTGAAGACATAAGAAATTGTAATGCACGATGATCACTGTATACTTTTACGTGTTTACAAGAAAGAAAGAAACGGAATTTGTTAAATGCCCAAACGATAGCTAAAGCTTCTAATTCAGTGCCGGAATAATTTTTTTTTTCAGATTTTGTTAGCAGGCGGCTAGCTAAAGCAATGGTTTTCTGAACAGTAGTGTCATTTTCTATGGCTTCTTGACACAAATGGGCACCAAGACCGACTTCAGAAGAATCCGTGCTAAGGCAGAAATCTTGTGACAGATCTGGATGAGCTAGTATTGGCGCATTAAGTACCGCTTCTTTCAAAGAATTGAATTCCAACTGTGCCTGTTCGGCCCAATTCCAACTAGTATTTTTTCCAGTGAGAGAACAAAATTTTGGTGTAACTAGAATTTGCATATTCAGAAAACGACGGTAAAAATTCACGAGACCTAGAAAACTACGGACTTGTTTTTTTGTGGATGGAACTGGAATGGCTCTGATTGCTTCTAACTATTCAGGATCCGGCTGAATGCCTTCAGTAGAAATAACGTGTCCCAAAAACTTCACCTTTGTCCTACCGAATTCAGACTTTTCCAAGTTAACTGTAATCCCAGATTCTGCAAAAATACGTAACACACTGTTGAGGATGCGATTATGTTGTTCC
This sequence comes from Schistocerca americana, assembly GCF_021461395.2. NCBI lineage: Eukaryota > Metazoa > Arthropoda > Insecta > Orthoptera > Acrididae > Schistocerca > Schistocerca americana. Next base: position 90,942,920 of record NC_060130.1, read on the forward strand.
CATGAGGCTTCTGCTATTAGAATATCGTCCATATATAAGGTGATATGACGTTTTAACAACTAAGTTAATATGGAATTTAGCCCACGAATGAATGCTGCCGAAGAAATGTTCAGACCAAAAGGAAGTTTCCGAAATTGATAACAAACGCCGAAACAAAGAAAAGCTGTGTATTTTCTACATTCTGGATGAAGTTCGATCTGATAAAAGCTGGATCTGAGATCAATAGAAGGTAACACTTTTACACCATTAAAATTCTGAAGAAGTTCTTCCAACGTCTGTTTCAGGAGTGATGTCAGTATTGATTTGTCTCGAATGGAAGACAAGCCTGATCCATTTTTCTTTTCAACAACTTGTAATGTATTGTTTTATGAGCTTACTGCAGGCTCAGTAATACCCTCCGCTAGCATAGATTGTATTTCTGTTCTAACATGGTCCCTGTAATATACCGGAATTGCTTATGGTCTAACACAAAATTTAGTATGCTCACGAACACGAAATTGGTATTGAAATCCCTTGATTGTTCCTCTCCTGTGAGTAAGAACTTTGGAATGTGCTTGTAAAATCTCAAAAAGGTCTTGACTATCAGTGCCATTACAATTTTCAATAGTCTGAATTTTATTCTGAATTAACTCATTAGTATCAAATACGCTATCGGTCATCCCCGTCAATACTTGCAGAGTGACTGTTAGTGTCAAATTCTGTCGAAAGTTCAGAACTGTTGTCTAACAAGAGGTAAAGCCGATTAATTTCCTCGTCATGGTTTGAGAGAAAATGTTCAAATTTCAAGCCTATTGACTTACCTTCTTTCTCTAAACTTATTTCAGCATCGTTGAAGTTTATGATTGCTTTGTATTCATTCAAAAAGTCTACTCCCAATTTAATTTCTGTCGACAATAATGGAACGGTCGCCACATGAATCGTCCCCTTAGAAAAATTATAAATTACTGTTGTAGTAAACTTCTACGTTATTTGATACAGAGACAGCTGAATAAAACTCAGCGTACTCAGAGATTTGTCTCTTTACTTATTCTGCTCATCAATAAACTGACACACAATATTCTTTTAGCGCAACGCAATCTGAATTTCAATAATCCCTACAAAAGAATGGCCCTGACTAACAATAACCTGTACCTTTCATGAATCACTCACCTCACAAAAATCTTCGTTACTCGAACTACTGCAATACAGCGAGCGCCAATACTGCCAGCTAAGTAAAAGATTCTAACTACGGAAGGCACTAACTACTGATAGGCATAGTTAGCAAATGAAAGACTTTAATAGAGAACAAACAATGTATTTACCTTAACAACGTTCCAAAGTCATCATATATCAGTTCACGATATCCAGTCTTAAAAATTTCCTCTTTCTGACGGACACACGTCCATATCGTCCGATCTCAAAACTCTGTCATCTCTCTCCCCACATCCACCACTGCTGGCGGCTCACCTCCAACTGCGCAACGGTACGCGCTGTTCACATACAACTGCCCAATATTACAATAGTGAATAACCCAACAATGTCAACCAGCCACAGACTGCACACAGCACAGTCAGTGAATTTCATACAGAGCGCTACGTGGCGTTACCAACATAAAAACCTAAACAGCCTACTTACAATATTAAACTGCATTATAGAGGAGAGAGAAGAGGTTTTTGTTATACACCTGAATAAAAACAGATCAACTTCGAAAGAATGAACAGTATTGTAACTGGTATTGTTATTAAATTCGCTTATGTTTCAATCTGCTACGCCGGCTGTCGGTTTTTTCCACTTTCTTTCCTTACATTGTAGCGGAAGTTCATTACGCAGGTTTTCTTACGAGCGATGCAAGCTTCGCTGTGACGTCAGCCCGGCCGCCAACTCGATACCCCTGCTTTCACTGGAACAGGTCGTGGTCAGTCACGTGAAATAGTCTATGTTTCATCCCAGCTCTCGGTTAATAGACAATAGACTTGTCCTAGTTCAACAGAGTATTAATTTCTTCCTCCAGTTCAGAATTATCTTGTGCAGAGCTCGATCGCGAACGTATTCTGAATGATGCGCTCACTCGTTATGCAAATAACGAGACAAAGGTAATAGCTCTTTCCCTAATTTCGGAATTGGAAGTTGTATTGCTACGAAGAATATTTTACACAGGCATAAAAACCTTTTGTTCGGTTTATTATTGTTCCTCTGCGTGGACTGTATCATCTTCTCGTCAATGACTGTAATATTGTCGCGGTTGAAGTTTAAAACTTCGTTTAAAATTTTTCACTAGAGTAATAAGTGTTCCATCAATCATAGCACCTGCTACTAAAGGCCTATGCCACTGCAAATGCCGATGTTCGGCTGGTGTCGTTTTACTGACTGGGCAGAATCTGCCTGTGACGTCACCTCTCCGGTCGCAAGCGTCAATGCGTTTCCCCTCGGTAATGCTGGCCGCATTTTCCGCCGGTCGACTCGCGCTGCTAGGCGAAGAGCACGCACTCCCTTTGTAAACGCTGCACACTGCACAGGATATGACAATACGGCGCGTGCGTTCCGCTCCAGTGGACGCGGCCGTCAATGCGCCTTCTGCGGCGCAGTACGGCAACCCGCCGCGCTCTTGTCTCATGTAAACAATACGTGCAATTTTACTCGCCAATTCAGAGTGCACCACAAGCCCTGTTACACACTTCCAGATGTTCTGGAGGCGAATTAGTACATCGTCACTGAAGAAACAATACCATGTAACTGATTTTCTAGATTTCGGTCATTTGGCAGCCTCGACTCAGCGCCGACCTGCTGATGATACTGCGGCATGAAGAATTTTCAATTCTTTGCAGTGAAATGAAGCTGAAAGCTCACCGTACAAGTCAAACGAGTAAAGGTAAAAAATGAAATTCCGCTCAACTGGAACGTCTGAAGGTTACTCTCGGACGATGCCATTGTCTGTAGGGAGATCGCATCACCAGGACAGGGTAGCAAAATGGCAAGTGCAGTGGCTCATACCTGTCAACTACTCTCACAAACAAACCTTCATTTTCATACCATGCTTTCTCAGTGCATAGATCGTCTTTTCTATCAAGTGAAGTGTTGCCTCAGGAATCGCTATTCAGCATTGAGAAATACACAAGCAGCAATGGAAATGTGTGTTGGCTGTGCGCGCTTTTGCATTTACACGACAAATCGACATAAAAGCAGTTACGTGGTATTATCTCTTCAACGACGATATACACATTTACACTAGAATTTATCTTAGGAAACAGACTCTTTTGCACATTACAGGGAAAACAAACTAAAATTTTTAAAGGAGGCCATTTTAACACCGTGAGCTCCTGATAAACTGTTGTTAATACCATTTTCAAACTGTTCGACCTTTTAAGGCCATTACACAGGGTGTTACAAAAAGGTACCGCCAAACTTTCAGGAAACATGCCTCACACACAAATAAAGAAAAGATGTTATGTGGACATGTGTCCGGAAACGCTTAATTTCCATATTAGAGCTCATTTTAGTTTCGTCAGTATGTACTGTACTTCCTCGATTCACCGGCAGTTGGCCCAATTGTAGGAAGGTAATGTTGACTTCGGAGCTTGTGTTGGCATGCGACTCATTGCTCTACAGTACTAGAACGTTTGGGCAGGCATTGTTGGTGATGTCTTGACTGGGCCCCATGTTCATACACCTACGCTCAATGGAGCACGTTATCATGATTTCATACGGGATACTCTACCAGTGCTGCTAGAACATGTGCCTTTACAAGTACGACACAACATGTGGTTCATGCACGATGGAGCTCCTGCACATTTCAATCGAAGTGTTCGTACGCTTCTCAACAACAGATTCAGTGACCGATGGATTGGTAGAGGTGGACCAATTCCATGGCCTCCACGCTCTCCTGACCTCAACCCTCTTGATTTTGATTTATGGGGGCATTTGAAAGCTCTTGTCTACGCAACCCCGGTACCAAATGTAGAGACTCTTCGTGCTCGTATTGTGGACGGCTGTGATACAATACGCCACTATCCAGGGCTGCATCAGCGCATCAGGGATTCCATGCGACGGAGGGTGGATGCATGTATCCTCGCTAACGGAGGACATTTTGAACACTTCCTGTAACAAAGTGTTTGAAGTCACGCTGGTACGTTCTGTTGCTGTGTGGTTCCATTCCATGATTAATGTGATTTGAAGGGAAGCAATAAAACGAGCTCTAACATGGAAAGTAAGCATTTCCGGACACATGTCCACATAACATATTCTCTTTCTTTGTGTGTGAGGAATGTTTCCTGAAAGTTTGGCCGTACCTTTTTGTAACACCCTGTATATTACGTTATGAGTCCAAAGACGCTGCTGTGGTTGACTATATTGTTTATTACTATTAGCCTATTTCGACGTGATTGCCATCTTCCCTTCTACATAACCTTCTAAAACTGTTTTTATCACTCCGTCATTTTTTCTTAATATATGCCCAATCCAATTTCTTTTTCTTCTTTTTATTACATCTAGTAACTGTCTTTTCTCTCCCATTCTTCTCAGTACCTCTTCACTTTTTACTGTGTCTCTTTCCATCCTCCACCATGTCTACATCTCAAAAGTCTCCAGCCTTTCTCTGACTTTCTTCCTTCAAGTCCATGTTTCAGTGCCATACAGAAGAACACTCCATAAAAAACATTTTATGAGTCTTTTCCTCAGTTCTCCGTCCAGACTGCAGCAGAAAATTCTCCTTTTCTTATAAAATGCCTCTTTTTTGCATTGCTATCCTTGTTTTAATTTCCGTGCTGCACTTCCAGTCGGTGTCTATCCTGCTTCCTAGATACTTAAAATTTTGCACCTGTTCTGATATTTCTCCATTCTGCATAATTTTACTTCTTTATTTTCTCCTAGTGCCAATACGTTTTTCTTTGTGTTAATTTTCATTCCATAGTTTTTTTCCGTTAGCTTCAGTGGTGTCCACTAAAGCCTGTAATTCCTTTTCCCTGTGGCTAGAAGGATGATGTCATCAGCAAACCTCAAACACCCTACTCTTCTTCCTCCAGTTTCAACTCCTTTGTCATCTAATGAGCGTTGGTCAATCATAATTTCCAAGTAGAGGTTGAAAAGGGTAGGTGATAACATACTTGTCTTACCCCTTTTCCTAGTCCGATCCAGTTTGTACTTTCTCCCCTCACTTTAACTGAGGCTTTTTGATTAAGATATAATGAGTTTATAAGTCTTCTGTTTTTCCAGTCCACTCTCTTTCCCCTCATTTTAGTCGCCAGCTTTTCCCAAGCCACATTATCAAATGCCTTTTCTAGATCGATGAAGCACATGTAGATGTCTCTTCCTTTTTCAATAAACCTTTCTCCCAAGATTGGTAGGAGCCCTATTGCATCTCTGGTGCCCGTATTCCGTCTAAAGCCAAACTGCTCCTTGCCAAGATTCTCCTCCATTATTTTTTCAAGTCTCTTATTAATTATTCTTAACATCACTTTGGCTGCATGTGATATGAAGCTAATTGTCGTGTGCTCACTGCATTTCTTGGTTCCTTGTTTTTTCGTTAATGGAATCATTAGCGTTGTCAGAAAGTCCTCAGGTCATTCGTCGCCACATAAGTGCAAACCAACTTCTCCTTCTCCATGACAACGTAAGGTGCACCAGAGACGATTTCACAGAAGTTCTGCACTCTTCTTCCTCTATATCTACATAGAGACTTCGCAAGTCACCGTACGGTGCATGGCGGAGCGTACCCAGTACCAGTACTGGTCATTTCCTTTCCCGTTTCACTCGCAAATAGAGCGAGGGAAAAACGACTATCCGCATACCTCCATATGAGCCCCAATTTCTCGTATCTTATCTTCGTCGTCCCTAAACGTAATATATGTTGCCGGCAGTAGAATCGTTCTGCAGTCGGCCTCAAATGCGGGTTCTCTAACTTTTCGCAATAGTACCTCTCGAAAATAGCGCCCCCTTCCCTCCAGTTCTTATCTGCGTTCACGAAGCATCTCCATAGTTCTTGCGTAGTTATCGAACATTCTGGTAACAAATCTAGCAGCACGCCTCTAAATTACTTCGAAGTCTCCCTTCAATCCGATCTGGTGGGGGTCCCAAACACGTTAGCAGTACTCAAGAATAGGTCGCTCCAGGGTCCTACACGCGATCTCCTTTACAGATAACTACTCTTTCCTAAAACTCTCCAATAAGCCGAAGTCGAGCATACGCCCTCCCCACCACAGTCCCCACATGCTCGTTCCCTTTCATACCGCTTTGCAACGTTACGCACAGATATTTGAACGACCTGACTTTGTAACACCATAGCTCTAATGCTCTACTGATTTATTTTGCTTTTGTTTCATTTAATGTTACATCGCTGAGCTTCTGTAAATGTGTGTGATTGAATCGATAACATAAAACTGTATATTTCTTTCTTTGCACAAACTTTGATGTCATGGTTTGGTTCTATGCAGTCGTTTAAATGCTTTGTCCCATTTGGAGGGAACAAAACTTAATGTATATAATTGTAATTTTGTGTGAATAATTTTTTGTAGAGATGTCAATATGTGTAAATGTTTTGTTTTATTTAATGCATTTGGTTGCTGTTATGTAAATTGCTGATCCTCACTTAGGGTTCTTAGTTAGTTTGTGTGTAAATGGTGTTGTGGTTCCCCTCGGGAACGGAACTGCGTAGCGCGCGCAAATTGCGGTTGGCCTAGATAGGAAAGGTGGAACTGATAGTCAGTCGGAGGCGAGCTACGAGTCGGGGACGAGCCACCAGTCGGAGACGAGCTACGAGTCTGTGCACTGCCATGTAAAATATGCATATTGTTCTGCTTCCGAAAGAGCCTTTTTCTGCTACTTTCCAATGCCTCGGATGGATGGATGGATAAATAGCTGGAAATATTCTGGAATTTGTATCTATCATCGCCACCAAGAAATGACCGAGTCCAGCAATGCTGCCTGCAATTCCACCTACCAACATGCAGTTGCCACCACATTGCGCAATCATTGCAACGTAATACTATAATGATGTACAGTGAAGGATCAGCTTAATGGATGTGCTAATGTGCTGAAATATAAGGTAATTTATATCTCAATTTATGTACCTACCTTGATTTTTCTCCTCATCATAACACCTCTCAGGGTCCTCTCCGTTTGAACTAAAGTGATTATCGAGTGTCCTTACTGAAAGTACATTAAAACCCAGTTTTCTAATTAATGCCTCTTGAACATAGTGAAGAGAAAGTCAAAGTTAATGTGGCAAGAGAGTGAGTTAAAGTTAATGATGCTTGCTGAAATAATATTCCTAGTAAAACTGATTATATATGTGTTGTTGCCAACTTCAAATTAAAATTTCTCAAGACTGAGGCTTATAAAGTTTTGCTTAGTAAATGATCACATTACTGCCTGTTGTTAATCGCAGAAAGTGAGTCAGTATCTTACTTAAATGTTAATTTTATGTCTCACGGTAGTAAAAGTGGAAAACTGCATAGTAGGAAATTATATGTTCATGATTACTAAGTGTTTGTCTCTCCTGTGTGCATATTAACAGTATAAAGACCACTCAGTTTGTGTAAGCCCTGAAAGTGATAGTGTTTTTCTGTACATGTTATAATTTTGCAAATAATTTGTGCTGCTCCAACTGTTAGTTACACTCTTAACCGTAAACATATGAGTGTGTCAGAGTTCATTGCACTCGCGTGTGGCCAAGTATAGGTTGTGTTTACCCATTAGAGTTACTAAAAACTATCTTCTTAAACGAGAATGTTAATCATTCTCTTGCCTAGTTAGGCTGGCGACCGTTTTCTTTATCAATTAAACAGTGCAGACAAGCAAAATAATGTTTGTTACTTTTCGAATATTTACGTAATTCTGACTTTCACTTCCGATAAGCCACCTCCGTTAGGTACAACATGGTCAACACAATAAAAATCCTCTCAGAGGGTAACACTGCTCTGTTGCTTTATACCATAATTGCTATAACAAAATAATTCTGTTTTGCAAACTGACCCCTACTTTAAGGTTATGGTATAGCAGTAGCAGAAAAGGAAGTGTTATACGTGGCTATTCCGTGACAGGACTAATTGTTCTGTTGGGACATCGTATGTACTAAGCCAAACTTTGTATTTGATTGAATAAGCTACGTAAATACGCTGTTGTAGTGTTATAACTTCAAGCAAGACAATAGTAATACTGTATCCGAAAGTTACAGGTTTTTTCTTCCCACTCATCCACATTAATGTACATTTTTCCACATTTATAGCTAGCTGCCAGTCATCACACGAACAACAAACTGTGTGTAAGTCGTCTTGTATCTTCCTACAGTCACTCAACTTCGACACCTTATTCCCACGCTCGGGTTCCCGGGTTCGATTCCCGGCGGGGTCAGAGATTTTCTCTGCCTCGTGATGACTGGGTGTTGTGTGACGTCCATAGGTTAGTTAGGTTTAAGTAGTTCTAAGTTCTAGGGGACTGATGACCATAGCTGTTAAGTCCCATAGTGCTCAGAGCCATTTGAACCATTTTTTCGACACCTTACCGTACACAACAGCATCATCGGCAAACAACCGCAGATTTCTGCCACCCTGTCCGGCAAATCATTTATATATATAGCGAACAACAACGGTCCTATCACACTTCCCTGGGGCACTCCTAACGATACCTTTGTCTCTAATGAACAGTCGCCATCGAGGACAATATACTGGGTTCTATTGCTGAACAAGTCCTCGATCCACTCACATATCTCTGAACTTATTCCATATGTTCGTACCTTTGTTAACAGACTGCAATGGGGCACCGTGTGAAGCACCCTCCAGAAATTTAGAAAAATGGCTATAGGTTCCGCCTTTTTGCAAGCACATTGCTTTTTCTTTTTACCCAAACATAATTCATCACTTTTGTGCCATCGTCAGTGGGTGTTTATTTATTGGAAAACTGTAACAAGTGAAAATATTTTACGTTATAATTGATTTAACAGAGCGAGACCTAAAGAAAGTTCTTGTTCTTTTTGCTTCTTACCGTGATTTTACATTATGTGTTTTTGCAGGACAAGCTCCGCAGTGTCCTGCACTGATGGCTTGTCATCTGCAAATCAAACGATGTAAATGTAAATTTCATTTGGTTTGCAGATGGCAAGCTATCAGACCAGGACACTATTCTGTTAAATAAATTATAACTTAAAATATTTTCACTTCATACAGTTTTCCAATAAACAAAAATAGCACTGGTGACGGCACAAAAGTTCTGAAACATGTTTTGGTAAAAAGAAAAAGCAATGGGTTTGCTAAAAGGCGGAGCCCATATCCCATAATTTAACTGCAAATGCGGAAAGAAAGGACGAGAGCCTGAGATCCAAAAGATGAATAGAAATATGGCATCTTCCTGTTGTCCTTCATCCATAGTTCGCAGTATAACATGTGAGAAAAGGGCAATCTGAGTTTCGCATCTACATCTAAATATATACTCCGCTAGCCACCAAGCGGTGTGTGGCGGAGGGCACAATTCGCGCCAAAGTCATATTCCCCCTCCCCCATCCCCACCCCCCTCTGTTCCACTCGCAGATCGCCTGAATGCCTCAGTACGAGCTCCAACTTCCCTTAGCTTTGAATTTTGATCATTGCGCGATTTGAAAGTTGGTGGTAATAATATATTATCTACATCCTCGGTGAAGATCGGATTTTGGAATTTAGTAAGCAGCCCCTTCCGTTTAGCACGCCGTCTATCTGCAAGTGTGCCCCACTTCAAGTCTCTATGAGATTTGTAACGCTCTCGCGATGGCTAAATGTACCAGTCACGAATCTTGCCGCTCTTATTTGGACCTTTCCAATCTCTTGAATCATACCCATCTGCTAAGGGTCCCATACAGACGAACAATACTCTAAGACTGGATGAACTAACGTATTTTAAGCTATTTCCTTTGTTGAAGGACTGAATCGCTTCATGATTCTACCAATAAACCGCAATCTAGAGTTCGCCTTACCAGTTACTTGTGTAATCGGATCATTCCATTTGAGATCATTTCGAATAGTAACACCCAGATACTTGACGGATGTTACCGCTTCCAAAGACTGGGCACTTGTTTTGTAATCGTACATTAATGGGGATTTTCGCCTTGTTATACGCAGTAGGTTACACTTACTAATATTGAGAGATAACTGCCAGTCATTACACCACTCATTTATTTTCTGTAAATCCTCACTGATTTGTTCACAACTTTCGTGTGATACTACTTTCCTGTAGATTACAGCATCATCGGCAAACAGTCTAAAGCCGCCGCCAATACCATCAACCAGATCGTTTATGTAAATCGTAAAAAGCAGCGGACCTATTACGCTGCCCTGGGGCACACCTGAAGTTACGCTTGTATCTCTTATATGGCATCAACCTGGTAGCCGGTATCTAGAGCCTGTTGTATATAATTCACAAAGAGGGCCAGCTGTGTCTCGCGTGACCGCTGTTTCCTAAAACCGTGCTGGTTTCTGCAGATGAGCCTCTTAGAGTCTAGAAAGGTCATTATGTCTGAAAACAAAATATGTTCCATGATTCTATAACAAATCGATGTCAGTGAAATTGGCCGGTAATTATGTTCATCCGATTTTCTACCCTTTTTATAGATTGCTATGACCTGGGCCTTCTTCCCGTCCCGTGGAACTTCCCGCTATTCCAATGATCTCTGATAGATGATGGATAAGATTGGTGCTGTATTTGTAGCATAGTCAACATATAATCTTATGGGGATACCGTCTGGACCAGATGTCTTCCTCGCGTCTAAGGATCTTAACTGTTTTACAGTCCCAGATACACTAAACACTATGTCAGCCATCCTTGCGTTTGTTCGATAATTGAAAGGGGGAATGATGCCGCAGTCCTCTATTGTAAACGAGTTTTTGAAAGGTAGGTCTAGAATTTCGGCCTTCTGTTTATCATAATCACTTACATTACCCGAACTGTCAGCAAGAGAAGGTATTGAATTATTTGTAGCGTTCATAGATTTTACGTACGACAAAAATTTTTTGGGGTTATTTCTAGAATCTGCAGATAAAATATTGCTTTCAAATTCGTTAAAAGAATCTCTCACTGTCCTTCTGACAGCTGCTTTCATTTCGCATAATTTCTGTTTGTCAGCGGGGCAGTGACCACGTTTAAAACGGCTGTGCAAAATTATCTGCTTTCTCAGCAACTTCCTAATATGTTTGTTGTACCAAGGTGGATCCTTTCCTTCTCCGATATTTTTGCTAGGTACATACTTCTCTAGCACATGGTGGACAATACCTTTAAATTCCGACCAAAGATGCTCAATGTCTTTGCGTCCCGCGGTGAATGCTTGGAGCTGACTATGAAGATATTCATTAATGACACTTTTATTTGCTTTCCCAAACAAGAAAACTCTACCTTGTTTCTTTGTTTTTTTTGCAACTTCCACTGACTTAGAATCCACAACGACATTATGGTCGCTAATACCTTCTTCTAGATTAACTTCCTCAAACAGATCAGGTCTGTTTGTCGCCAAGATATCTAATATTTTCCCATCTCGAGTTGGTTTTCTAACCAATTGCTCAAGGTTGTATGTTGAGGGCGCTACTAAAATAACTTCACACGAATCTTTGCTTCTACCCCCTGTGATAAACGTGTAATTTTCCCAGTCAGTGGATGCCAGATTCAAGTCTCCACCTATAACTAATGGATAATTTGGATATTTACTTCCTCATATGTATTCAAGACTTTCCCTGAAACGTTCTGCGACGTTTGTTGCGGATGCTGGTGGTCTATAAAAACATCCTAATACAATGGTCACTCCTTGTCTGATTGACAGCTTTATCCAGACTATTTCTCAGTCCGATCCAGTATCGATCTCAACTGCGTTTAAACTGCTTTTAACTGCAATGAACACACCACCTCCCATAGCATCAGTCCTATCCTTCCTAAACATTGTCCAATCCGAGTTCAAAATTTCACTGCTTTTTATGTCTGGTTTCAACCAGCTTTCGGTACCTAATACAATATTGGCATTGCTACTGTTTATTTCGGAGAGTAACTCTGGGATATTGCTGCAGACACTTTGACAATTTACTAACATGAGATTAAGATTGGAATGACCTGTTTAGGCGAACTAACAATTTTTACAATTGGCACACCCACACCGGTGACATGAACTGGTAATTTTTCGAGCCAACGGTTTGTTTCCCGTGGGGAGGAACCTAATCTAAAAAAAAACCATATGCACGCCACAAGTACTGTGCTACATATGTAGCTGCTTCCCGTGTGGAGTGCACTCCTGATCTATCAAGGGGCGTCCTACGACCTTCTACCCCATAGCGTAGGTCGAAGAGTCTACAACCATTTTCGTCACAGAGTCGACGTAGCCTGTGGTTTAGATTCTCCACTCGACTCCAAACCAGAGGACCCCGGTCCACCCTGGGTACGATGCTGCAGATCGTCAGCTCGACTTCCACTCCTCGAGAGATGGAGGCCGCCTTCGCCAATTTAGCCAGCCGTCGGAAGGACCCATGCTTTCTGTGGTGTCACCGCCAGACACCACACTTGCTAGGTGGTAGCCTCTAAATCGGCCGCGGTCCGTTAGTATACGTCGGACCCGCGTGTCGCCACTATCAGTGATTGCAGACCGAGCGCCGCCACACGGCAGGTCTAGTCTAGAGAGACTCCCTAGCACTCGCCCCAGTTGTACAGCCGACATTGCTAGCGATGGTTCAATGTCTACATACGCTCTCATTTGCAGAGACGACAGTTTAGCATAGCCTTCAGCTACGTCATTTGCTACGACCTAGCAAGGCGCCATATTCAGTTACTATAATCTGAACAGATAATATTGTGAATCATGTACCGTCAACAGCGACGTTCATCATTAATGGATTAAAGTTAAGTATCAAACTAGCTACGTCCGCTTTCAGAATTCTAATTCTTTGTCATGTTCCAGACCTCACGTCAGTATAGTTCTTCCCTCCTCACGCCAGCCTGCTTGAGCTAAAACGCGTGTATTTCGGCCTCCTCTAGTAACACGGTGTTGGCTCTTCTGCCAACACAACACTTTCTATAACCATCCTGATTCGTGAAAATAGACAGTTCATTATATTCGAAATGAGAATATGCTCAAGGATTTTACAGTAAATCGGAATTACGGATATCGGTTTGTAATTTTGCAGGTCCGTTCTTTTACCCTTCTTATACAGTGAAGTAACCTGTGCTTTTTTCGCATGGGACTTTGTACTGGGCAAGGGCTCCACGATAAATGCAAGCTATGTAAATGGCCAATGCTGTGGAGTACTCTTTGTGAAACCGAATCTGGATTCCATCCGGACCTGGTGATTTATTAGCTTTCAAATGTTTCAGTTGTTTCTATACGCCAGGGATGCTTACTACTGAGTCGTACATACGGAAGTCTGTCCGATGGTCAAATGACGGTATGTTTATTCCATTCCCCTTTGTGAACGATTTCTTGAACGTAAAATTTAAAACTTCGGCTTTCGTTTTGCTATCGTCAGCTGCCACCGCGAGCTGGTCAACAGGGGCTGAATGGAAGCCTTAGACCCGCTTGGTGATCTTACGTAGGGTCAGAATTTTCTCGGGTTTTCTGCCCGATGTGTTGCTAAAGTGTGACGGTGGCAGTTGTTGTATGGTTCGCACATAGATCATTTCAACAGACATACGAATCTCTACTAACCTTTGCTTGTCGTTATTTCTGCGTTCCTATTGAACCGAGAGTGCAACAGCCTCTGCTTCCTCAGCATCTTCCAAATTTCGTTACGAAACCATGGTTGGTCTTTCCATCCTTTATCCACTTACTAGGCACATAATTCTGCAGATCACAATTTATAATCTGCTTAAACTTTGCCCATAATTTCTCTACGTCAATCTTGCTGGAGTGAAGTGATGTCTAAGTGAGATGGCAACAAGTGCTTATCCGCTCTGTGTAGCAGAAACATTCTTCTGGCCTTCTTCACTGCATTAACTTCCGAAACTATAATGACAGTTTTTTTTTATTCCGATTTTGGCCGTCTAGGGACCACGTTAAACAACTGTTTTTCAATGTACATTTCTCCCATTGCGCTCCTCCTCTTTTCTCTTCTGCCAATATGTCTTCATCCTCTCTCTGTGCTGCTCCCTTCGGTCTTCTGTCCACACTGTTCCTCCAGTTCTTCTCTTCTTCACTTCAAATCCTTCAAAATGTTGAATTTTGTCTCTCATTAAGTCTCTGTTGGTTATATCATCTTCTCCTATACCCATCTCCTCTAAGTCTGCTTTGACTTCTTTGAACCAGGTAATTTGGGTTCTGGGGTTCTTGTCAAAAAACATGAATATTTTCTTTGTCAGCCTTTCATCATTCTTTCTTTTCAAATGGGCGTAAAAGCTTACTCTTCTCTTCCTCATAGTATCTCCCACTTTCTCAATTTTGTCATACACTTCTCTATTACTTCTAAGCTTCCAAGTCCCATTCTCAAACCTCGGCCCAAGTACTCTTCTAATGATTTTTCGCTCCTTTTTTGCTATAGCTTCCATTTCCTTGTTAGTGTTCATTGCTAAACATTCAGATGCATATAGACACTCTGGCTTAATCACAGTGTTGTAGTGCCTTATTTTTGCGTTAATTGATACTGGCTTCTTGTTGTACACATTCTTTGTTAGCTGAAATGCCATTTCCATTTTTTTTGTTCTTGTTTTATTTCCTTCTTTATCTGAAGCATTGGGCTGGATGATTTCCCCTAAATATTTGAAATTAGAAACCTTCTTTATCTGGCCATACTTTGTAATCATATTGTTCGGTGCCTCTTTTACATTGGTTAGGTACTCTGTCTTTTCAAAGGAGATTTTCAGTCCTGCTTTTTCTGCTGTTTCATTCAGAATATTGATCTGTTTGACTGCTTCTTCCAAACTTCCTGCCAGAATCGCTAAGTCATCAGCAAAAGCGAGGCAATCTACTTCTAATCCATCCTTTATTCTTCCTAATCTGATTTTTTGTATTCCTTCTTCAGTCGTTTTCTTCCTCTACTCTCTAATAACTTTTTCTAACACACAGTTGAATAGGGTAGGTGACAACCCATCTCCTTGTCTTAATCCTGTTCTGATTTTGAATGGTCTGGATACCTCACCACGGAACTTTACTTTTACATAGGTATCCGTAAGTGTTTCTTTGACAATTGCGACTGTTTTCTTGTCTGCTCCAAACTCACTAAGGATGTTAACCAAGGTTGTTCTGTCAACGGAGTCGTACGCCTTCTTGAACTCAACAAACGTGATAAAGATGTCTTTCCCTCTTAATCGTCTATATTTAATAATTAACTTCAAGTTTAAAATTTGCTCCACACAAGATCTTCCCTTCCTAAAGCCTGCTTGGTATTCACCAATTTCTTGATCAAGTTGTTACTCCAATCTGTTTTGTAGGGCCTTAGATAGAATTTTATACGTTACCGGAAGTAAAGATATCCCTCTGTAGTTATTTGCATCGGTTTTATCCCCTTTCTTGAATATGGGGTGGATTAATGCAGTTTTCCATTCTTCCGGTATACGTTCCGTTCTCCAATTCTCATTGATTATTCCCAGTAGTTTTTCTTGAGTTGTATTATCCACACTTTTCCACATTTCTGCAATTATCATGTCTTCCCCTGGTGCTTTATTGTTCTTAAGGTTTTTAATGATTTCTCTGATTTCTATGAGGCATGGGGGTTCAGAATTATTGTTTACTGTGTTTGGGGTGTTGGCTGGTAATTTTTCAAAAGGTTCCTGACAGTTGAGGAGCTGTTCAAAATATTTTGCTAATATTTCACAATTTTCTTCATTATTCATTGCCAGTTTTCCACTGGTATCTTTAAAACACAGATTTGGTGCTACATATTTTTGTAGTTTCTGTCTGAATGTGCTGTAAAAGGATCTGTTATTGTTTCTCTTAAAATCTATATCCATTTGTGTAAGTTGGTTCTTTTCAAATAGTATTTTTACTGATCTAATGAGTTTTGCTGTAGAAGATCTTTGCTGTTTGAACTCCAGGTAGTCCTTATCACTTTTGCTTGAGTGCCATTTCTTCCATGCCTTCATCCTTTGTTCTATTGCTTCCTCACATATCTCATCCCACCATTCGTGTTTCTTTCTCTTTTTCATTTTTGCGACTTCTTGAGCAGATCTTATCATTCCTTCTTTTATATCTTCCCATTTATCCGAGCATATAACTATGTTTTGACAGAATTCTTCTCTTTTCTCTTTCAAGATGTTTGCGTCTATCTTTTGAGTTTTCCTGTTTTGTATTTGTTTCTTTCTTTGTGGTATGAAATTTGATTTGATTGTGGATAAGTAGTGGTCAGTTACAATGTTTGCCCCTTTCCGAACTCTCACATTCATTATTTCTTTTTGATTATAGTGTGTGATGGCTATGTGATCTATCTGGAACTCTCCAATACTTGTGTTTGGTGATTTCCATGTTTTCTGTTCTTAGGAGGTTTTTTGAAATTTGTAGACATTACTTTTACGTTATTACCCTTGCATAGTTCTATTAATCTTTCTCCATTTCCGTTTGTCCTTTTGTGAGCCGGGTAGTTTCCTACTGTTTTTTTGTATTTTTTTTCTTGGCCTATTTGTGCATTGAAGTCCCCAAACAGTATTTTCACATTTGATGTTGGGATTTTAGAAAGTTCGTGGTCTAGAGATTCCCAATATGTATTTACTTTCTGAGGGTTTTTCTTATTGTCATTGTTGATGGGTGCGTGGCAATTAATAAGTGTATAGGTTTTATTTAGGGCGCGGAATGTGAGAAAAGACAAGCGTTCATTAGGTGACTGGAAGTCGGTTATTGAGTTTACCCAGTTAGATTTCACGATGAAGCCTGTTCCAAGGTGGGGAAGGCCTCTTCCACATGGGTTCCAGCCTTTCTTTCCTTTAAATATCCTGTATCCTTCATAATCCATTAAATCTTCATCTGTAAATCTGGTTTCCTGCAGCGCACATATTTGGATTTTATATACCTTCAAGACTTTGGTGAGCTGCTTCAGTTTTCCCGGCTTCAAGAGCGAGTTAATATTTAGGGTTCCAAAGAAATGTACGTTGTTTTTCTTCAGTTTAGAGGATTTTGAATTTCTTGAACGACATGGTGCTTCAGGCTCTCCAGAATCCTTAGGCCTGATTGCGCTGCTGTCAGCGGCGGAGGATTGGTTACCTCCTGGAGTAGTTCTATCTAGAGAAATTGACATAATGCATAGTTGTTTGAAATTCAGGGGGGAGATGGCTTTTTGGGCCATTCCGAGGTTAAAACTGGGATTGTAAGTTCCAGAGCGTGTGTTCAGCCGCTCCTAACATGGAGAACAAACGCTGTTTGTAGCCGCTCCTCTAGGAGTTCAGACGCTACATTTCGTTAGTTTTTGGTCCGCCCTGGGTATTTGATTTCCCCAGTACCACCTATATCTAGGAGGCATTCCCCTATCCGCCACCTGGGGAGGCGCCCGATGGGGATACTAACAACCCCACACGGGGTTTAATGACAGTATGATAATTAATCCCCGTTTGTATACTGACATTGTCGATAAAGTCAGATCGATCCGTATTTACAAGGTCTAAGATACCCTACAGCTCGGATATCGCATCTTCCAACTTCCATCTGTGTGGCTCAATGAAGGATATTCTCCGCGGGAAGCAGCACTTGGATGATGGAGGTTACTGATGAAACAAGACGTTGGCTCCGACGTCGACCACCAGAGTGATACCACGCGGGCATGCATGCCCTCACAATGACTTGGTGTAAGTCCGTTGCTTTCAAAGGAGATTATGTTGAAAAGTAGGGTTTTGTAGCTAAAACAGTGTGGAATAATGCACTGAAGAGCCAAAACAAGCCTAATATCGTGTAGGGCACCCGCGAGCACACAGAAATGCCGCAATACGAAGCGACATGGACCCGACTAACGTCTGAATTAGTGCTGTAGGGAATTAACACCATGAATCCTGCACGATTGTCCGTAAATCTGTAAGAGAACGAGGGGGGGTGGAGATCTCTTCTGAACAGCACGTTGCAAGGAATCTTAGATATGCTCAATGATGATCATATACGGGGAGCCTGGTGGCCAGCGGAAGTGTTTAAACTCAGAAGAGTGTTCCTGGAGCCACTCTGTAGCAACTCTGGACGTGTGGGGTGTCGCATTTTCCTGCTAGAATTGCCCAAGTCAGTCGGAATGCGCAATGGACATGAATGGATGCAAGTGATCAGAGAGGATGCTTACGTACGTGTCACCTGTCAGTCATATCTAGTCGTATCAGGGATCGCATATCACTCCAACTGTACACGCCCCACAACATTAAACAGCTTGAACAGTGCCCTGCTGACATGCAGGGTCCATGGATTCATGAAGTTTTCTTCACAGCGTACGCGTACGTCCGCTCGATACAATTTGAAGCGAGACTCGTCCCACCACGCAACATGTTTCCAGTCATCAACAGTCCAACGTCGGTGTTGACGGGCCCAGGTGAGGCGTAAAGCTTTGTGTCATGCAGTCCCAAGGATACACGAGTGAGCCTTTCTCTCCGAAAGCCCATATCGATGATGTTTCGTTGAATGGTTCGCACGCTGACACGTGTTGATGACCCAGCACTGAAATCTGTAGCAATTTGCAGAAGGGCTGCACTTCTGTCACGTTGAACGACTTTCTTCAGTCGTCGTCGGTCTCTTTCTTGCAGGGTCTTTTTCCGGTAGCATCGATGTCGGAGATTTGATGTTTTACCGGATCGTGATATTCACGGCACACCCGTGAAATGGTCGTACGGGAAAATCCCCACTTCATCGTTACCTCGTAGATGCTGTGCTCCATCGCTCGCGCGCCGACAATAACACCATATTCAATTTCACTCAAATCTTGGTAACTTGCCATTTTATTAGCAGTAACCGATCTAACAACTGCGCTAGACACTTGTTCTCTTGTATAGGCGTTGCCGACCGCAACGCCGTATTCTGCCTATTTACATATCTCTGCATTCGAATACACATGTCTAATTAGTTTCTTGGGCGTTTCAGTGTATAATGTAATGGCTAAAAATGGCTCTGAGCACTATGCTACTTAACTTCTGAGGTCATCAGTTGCCTAGAACTTAGAAATAATTAAACCTAACTAACCTAAGGACATCACACACATCAATGCCCTAGGCAGGATTCGAACCTGCGACCG
Organism: Schistocerca americana; assembly: GCF_021461395.2. Classification (NCBI taxonomy): domain Eukaryota; kingdom Metazoa; phylum Arthropoda; class Insecta; order Orthoptera; family Acrididae; genus Schistocerca; species Schistocerca americana. Next base: position 90,962,005 of record NC_060130.1, read on the forward strand.
TAGCGGTCGCTGGGCTCCAGACTGTAGCGCCTAGAACCGCACGGCCACTTCAGCCGGCTAATGTAATGGAATCCTGAATAAAACAAACTTGCTTTCAGAAAAAAATGTGTTGCATTACTTATTGAACGTAAAGCAAAATTAAGTCTGTGACGCTCAAACTGTCGGTATATTTCTGACCTGGCCACAGGATGAGTGCAGCCGCGGCACTAGGCGGGAGAGGATAAAGCTCCCCGGAACTCAATTTGATTGCAGGCTGAGTGAATCTTAGGTCGTCTGAGAGGGCTGGAAAGAGGATAAATCGCTGCGCCTACGGACCGAACCCGGTACTTCCAAGGCCAGAGTCTACCCCCGAACCCACCAGGGCACCACGGCCAATAGGAATATAGGGAAGCCTTTTTTTACGCTACAACATAGTAAATGAATTAGTATGCCTTGCGTTATCAACCTTGCTTCTGTATTAATAAATTTATTTTAATTTTCTTGTACCAATGATTTAATTGCAGGCAAAATGAATGTAACTGTTAATTGTTGCTAAAATGGGAGTTGTATACCATGTTTTATTTCAACGGCTTCATGCTATTACACTCTTAAGCATTAAAAATCATTCTGAGGCTGACTGTATGAGCGACGGCCAAAATCCATTGATAAATTTAGAAAAATTATCCTGAATTCAAGTTTTTAGTCGATATGTTGGTGGAGGGTTGGATGTATTTTCATTTAATTCTGTCTTCTTTCTACAATATAAAACTTCGCATTGTTGCAGCATGTGCACTGATGAAAGAATCTACTGCGTATCGAGAAGTCCTTCCATCAGTCACTGGAATGATGTAATTTGCAGTAGACGTTGTACATTTCGAACACTTGATGACACAAATAAAATTTTATGGAAGTGTTTATGACAATATTCTACTTCTTCCTCTACTTCTACATCTACGCAGATACTCCGCAAGGCACCGTTTGGAGCATGGCGGAGGGAACCCTGTACCACTACTAGTCATTTCCTTTTCTGTTCCACTCGGAAAAGAGCGAGGGGAGAACGACTGTCTACATGTCTCTGTACGAACCCCAGTTTCTCGTATCTTATCTTCGTGGTCCTTACACGTAATGTTTGTTGTATTAGCATCGTCTTTCCTCCACTTCCTGTTTGAGTTCACGAAGCATCTCAGTAGTACTTGAGTGCTTATCGAACCTACCGGTAATAAATCTAGCAGAACGCCTCTGAATTGGCTCGATACCTCTCTTTAATCCGACCTGGTGGGGGTCCCACACACTCGGGCAGAACTCGAGAATGCGTCGCACCAGCTTCCTGTATGCATTCTCATTTACAGGTGAACCACTGTTTCCTAAAATTCTCCCAATAAACCGAAGTCGACGATTCGTCTACCACAGTTCTCGCTTTGAAAAGTTACGTCCAGCTATTTCATCGGCTTGACTGTATCAAGCTGGACACTAGTAATACTGTATCCAAACATTATATGCTTGTTGTTCCTACTCATCCGTAATAACTTACATCTTTCCACAGTTAGATCAAGCTGCTAGACATAAACAACTAGATTTTTTTTCTAAATCTTCTTCTGTCTTCCTCTAGTCACTTAACTTCGATATCTTAACACAGAATCATCAGCAAACAACCGCAGATTGTTGCCCACCCTATCCGCCAAATCATTTATGTGTATAGAGAACAACAGCGGAGCAATCACTTTTACCTGTGGCACTCTTAACGACACGCTAGTCTCTGATGAACACTCGCCGTAAAGGAGAACATACTGGGTTCTACTACTTAAGAAGACTTCGAGTCCCTCACATGTCTGTGAACTTATTCCATCTGCTCGTATCTTGTTAACAGCCTGCAATGGGGCACCGTGTCAAATGCTTTCCGTAAATCTAGAAATATGGATTGTACCTGTCGTCCTTCATCCACAGTTCGCAATAAATCATGTGAGACCAGGGCAAGCTGAGTTTTGTACGAGCGATGCTTTCTAAAACCATGCTGATTCGAGGACATAAGCTTGTTTGGGTAGAGACAATTGTATAACTTTGCTGTGGTGCCCCGGAAGCTTCTGCTGTCCCGCTGCCTTCGCCCAGATGCAGTTCTTTTGCACCACACTCAACCCAGTGAGTATTCTTATTTACAAATGACCCCTTCCTTTGTTTCAGTCTACATAATCTTTAATGCTTTGCAACTTTAAGAGGTGATACAGCAAAATCTCTAGACCCAGAAGGCGGGCGCAAGAGAAGTATTTTCTCTTGTGCTGCCGGTCGTTTTACGGAAACAGTTAGTCGATATTGTGGAAACTATTTGCCAGTTCACACGTACGAATGTCCTCCTGGGAGAGACCAAGTTTTCTTCCGTTTACGGAAACATTTTGCTGCACAGATGTCCTCCTACGGAAACTAATCCCATATCAGTATGAGCTTCGGCTTGTGGAGTTAAAGTCGAATAATTTCTTGTAACTAAAATTACTGCCATCCACTTTGGTAGTCATCTGTCATTTGGTGAAGCCCACTGTGCCTTTAACAGATAAACGAAAAGAAGAAAAAGTAACACCCTAATGAGCTGTAAAATAATAGTTACTAGACTCAATTCTTAGTTTTTCTACATTCTATGATACCATCTGAGTGTATTGGTTCAAATGGCTCTGAGCACTATGGGACTTAACATCTGAGGTCATCAGTCCCCTAGAACCAAGAACTACTTAAACCTAACTAACCTAAGGACATCACACACATCCATGCCCGAGGCAGGATTCGAACCTGCGACCGTAGCGGTCGCGCGGTTCCAGACTGTAGCGCCTAGAACCGCTCGGCCACTCTGGTCGGCCATCTGAGTGTATTATATTATGTCCTTGTACATACACATCATCTAATATCCTCTCATCCGCAGCAAACAAAGAATCAAATCTTGAGACGAAGTTGAAGGTCCGGAAATTGAAAGAAATAGTACAATAAAATAAGTGGATGAGACGGAAGGGAGTAAAATATACAAAAATACTCGGATCAACCTATGAACCTATGTATAACATTATACAGGACGAGCATAAAATCTTTCCTTGATTGCAAAGAATTATTTTTAAGGAACTATGCTACACGAGCTATGCAGCTTACCGCAAATGGTAGCTTAACTAAAAGTTTTTGTGGATACACTTCCACATGTCTATAGGGTTTTTTGCAAGGATACTCTTCTACATGTGCTCTGACAGCATTTGATTAAAGGAGTTTCAACCGTGAGGAATGTTTCAACAAGATAGTGCACCTCCACACTTGGGGTTATTTGTTCCCGTGTCCTTCCATGAAACCTTACCGGGCAGAGGGATCAGTCAGTACAGATGGTCCAACATCGTGGCCACGACGTTCACCGGACGTAACCCTGCTCCGATTTTTCGTGGCATTCTGTTAAGGATACAGTGTTCAGTTCACCAGGTTCCGTCGCTCAAATTCTTCCGGCACGAATACGAGGTACTGTAGAAGCGATAACGGAAGAGAAGTTAGTAAAGAAAAGGAGAGGAGTTGAACATCGCCTAGACGGTGAACAAACGGAATACATGTGGAAGTGTATCCATAAAAATCTTTATGAGTTAAGAACCATTTGCAACAAACCACAAACCATCTAGCATAGTTCCTTAAAGCAGAACTTTGGAATCTGGGAAGGACTTTATGCACACCCTGTATCCTTCCCTATTTCAGCCACGTAATTCTGGAACAAACTATCCAACAACATGCGTCTAATCCAAAACCACACTGTATTCAAGAGGAGATTACAGCTTCTCTGCTATCATCAGCGTGGTTTCCCTCTAGGCAGATCCCGTTTGTACTTCCTCTGTCCATTAGCGAGCCAGTACTTCTGTGTTATTGTCAACACTTTCACATCATTCCAGCCATATCTATTTCTGTTTATTTTTTCTTCCATCTTATCTGTTAATTTTATTCTATTATATTTCACTCTTTTCAGAGCATTCAACAGATTTTATTCCTTCATAGTGCTGAAATACATTTCTCTTACTATGTCATTGTTCCCATTCGACATTAACATGACATTATGAAAGCATTATTTAAAATAATATTAATAAGATTGATACTGCTGTAATATAATGTAGTCATTACAAGAACTATTATTGCTATTGTTACTGTGTACAACATGTATACATTGCAATGTTAACTTTCCAACGCGGTGTGATTCCCAGAGAACCCGTGTAAAACTGTTCTTGCTCAGTGTCTTGGAAGTTATTAATTTAAAAGCGTTAATCAGTTTAGTGGTGGCTGCCACATACCGTATTCTCAGAATATTTTAATAGAAAATAATTAATAATTTTCAACTACCTGCACGACCAGCTTTGATACAGAATATCCACCAGTTTTCCTCAAAGGATATTGATGTTAAAGTGAAATTGTTTGACTAAATAGAAATTCACTTCATCTCAAAATATCCTGTATGGCATGTCAAATTTGCTATTCGAGAAACACGTTCACGTCTGCAACATTTTTTCAGTTTTATTTTGTTGCTGTAAGAGCGCTGTACACGACCATGTATGGTTGTTTTGCTTTTTGAGCGTTTCCTCTAAAAAATCGTGAGCGTCATACACATGGCGGCAGTAAGGCTGAAGCAGTTGCATGCTCCAGGTAGTAAAGCCCTGAATTAAAGAAGTTGATAAAAATTTCAGTTTATCAGCCATTAAAAAACAAGAATTGCTATCCCGACCATTAGAGTCAGAATTTGTGGAACAGTAATTGCCAATTATCATAATAAATATCAACGAAAAATTGCGTTCACAGAGCTATTCTAAATTTTTTAGCAGTGGTAGCTTGTAAGAAGGGAGTGACTCACACACTTGTGAATCACAGGACTGGAAAAGGGACAGTGCAAACACTGGGTGGTCCCTATTGTGGGAGACATGTGAAAGCAGAAGGCAGCAGAGACCCTGTCATTTAAACCTTTAATGTCAGAAGAACACGACACTGCGAAAAATGATTGATAAATATATGGTGGGCACCAGTCTTTGCCCTCCCCACCCACACACCGCATGCGGAAAGGGCAGTGTTAAGGGAGACAAGAGCCATCACACGGACTGAAGCAAGCACGAGTGTACCAACTTTATATCAAGAGTGCTGTATCGGCATCTAGTAGTCTTTGATGACAAGTCTCTTGAAAATGGATTTCACATTCTGACATTTCAATATTTTTTATTATTCGAAAATATTTTTGATTATAGTTAACATATAAAATGCAAAAAGTGACACTGAATAGTTTAGGCAGTGAAGGAAAGAGATAATTTCAGTGAAAGAAGAGAAATAACGAAAAGGATCTCATAGCATGCAACATTGAGTTCACTCTCTAAGATCTGCAACGTTAAGGAATTCTTTAATAGATCTTAATAGCAAACTCTTAAATCTTATGAATGTTTACTGGTTCGCCAGACATGTGCCAGACGAATGGAATAAGTCTTTGGTATGCACTATTTACAAGAAAGGCGATAAATCACAGTGCGTAAATTACCGAGGAATAAGTCTACTAAATTCCTGCTACAAACTGCAGGCTAAAATTATAAACAATAGATTAGTACTAATAGTTGAAGCGCCTTTGTTAGAGGTCCTACATGGTTTTAGGAAAGGTAGATCATGTTATGACTGTCTTTCACTTTGGTACAACTAACGGAGAAATGAAGGGAATTTAGATTGCCAACTTACTACGTTTTTATCAACTATGAAAAGGAGTTTGAGAAGGTAATGCGGAAAATGCTGTGGGAATCACTTACGAAATTGGGAGTTTCAGAACATCTGATTACGATAATTCAGTCATTATATAAAAGTAATAAAATGAGGATCCGTACTTTGAGGAATGGGACAGAATCTGCCGATATCAATCAATGAGTCAGACAAGGATGCCCACTGTTCCTCACCCTTTTGAATGCTTGCATTGACAATATCATTCGTAAATGATTGATTTTATTAAATGACACATTAAGAAGTGATAATCTTAAGTTTACCAAGATACTATTTGCTGATGATCAGATTATAATAGAAGACTATGAAGAAAAGATTCAAATTTCAGTACACAAATTGAGTCAACATACGGAATGAGAACATCGACAGATAAAACAAAAGTGATGGCATTTCTAGGGTTGAAACCCATAAGAGCCAAAATTGTTACAGATGGACAAATGGTTGAATAAGTAAGAGAATTTAAATATTTAGGACGTAATCAGTTTTAAA